>NW_026916176.1:0-69195 GCF_034315485.1 Pezoporus occidentalis
TTGGGTCTATGACGCCGTAAAGGAGCTCTATGTCGAAATAATGGAGCTCTATGAGGCAATAATGGGGCTCTAGGAAGCAATAATGCAGCTCTGTGAGTCTATAATGGGGTCTATGACGCAATAATGGAGCTCTATGTCGCAATAATGGAGCTCTATGAGGCAATAATGGGGCTCTATGTCACAACAATGGGGCTCTATGAGGCAATAATGGGGCTCTATGATGTAATAATGGAGCTCTACAAGGGAATACTGGCGCTCTATGAGGCGACCAGCTGAGAATTTGGATTCAAATGGACTTTTAGGTATGAAACCGAGGAGAGACTGCAATGATGGTGACACCGTTGCAAAGCAGCCTGTGTGCTGAAGAGGCCCAGCACTAGCTTTCCCTGCTGGTTCTTCTGCTGTGGGAGCAGATGCCACTGTTCATTCTGCGCTGACTGTGTTGCTGCGCGGCAGAGAGCAGGCTCTGAACTGATTCCATTCAAATGCTTTTCCTGTATGAAAGGGAGCAGTGAAAGCAACGATGGATGCACCAATGTAAAGGTGATTGTGTGCTGAACAGGTCCAGCACCAGCTTTCCCTCCTGGCTCTTCTGCTGTGGGAGCAGAGGCCAAACGTTCGTGCTGTACTCACTGTGCTGCCTGCAGCTGAGAGAGACCAGCTGAGAATTTGGATTCAAATGGACTTTTAGGTATGAAACCGAGGAGAGACTGCAATGATGGTGACACCGTTGCAAAGCAGCCTGTGTGCTGAAGAGGCCCAGCACTAGCTTTCCCTGCTAATTCTTCTGCTGTGGGAGCAGATGCCACTGTTCATTCTGTGCTGACTGTGTTGCTGCGTAGCAGAGAGCAGGCTCTGGACTGATTCCATTCAAATGCTTTTCCTGTATGAAAGGGAGCAGTGAAAGCAACGATGGATGCACCGACGTAAAAGTGACTGTGTGCTGAACAGGTCCAACACCAGCTTTCCCTCCTGGCTCTTCTGCTGTGGGAGCAGAGGCCAAACGTTCGTGCTGTACTCACTGTGCTGCTGGGCAGTTGAAAGCGACCAGCTGAGAATTTGGATTCAAATGGACTTTTAGGTATGAAACCGAGGAGAGACTGCAATGATGGTGACACCGTTGCAAAGCAGCCTGTGTGCTGAAGAGGCCCAGCACTAGCTTTCCCTGCTGGTTCTTCTGCTGTGGGAGCAGATGCCACTGTTCATTCTGTGCTGACTGTGTTGCTGCGCAGCAGAGAGCAGGCTCTGGACTGATTCCATTCAAATGCTTTTCCTGTATGAAAGGGAGCAGTGAAAGCAACGATGGATGCACCAATGTAAAGGTGATTGTGTGCTGAACAGGTCCAGCACCAGCTTTCCCTCCTGGCTCTTCTGCTGTGGGAGCAGAGGCCAAACGTTCGTGCTGTACTCACTGTGCTGCTGGGCAGTTGAAAGTGACCACCTGAAAATTTGGATTCAAATGGAGTTTTAGGTATGAAACCGAGGAGAGACTGCAATGATGGTGACACCGTTGCAAAGCTGCCTGTGTGCTGAAGAGGCCCAGCACTAGCTTTCCCTGCTGGTTCTTCTGCTGTGGGAGCAGATGCCACTGTTCTTTCTGTGCTGACTGTGTTGCTGCGCAGCAGAGAGTAGGCTCTGAACTGATTCCATTCAAATGATTTTCCTGTATGAAAGGGAGCAGTGAAAGCAACGATGGATGCACCAATGTAAAGGTGATTGTGTGCTGAACCGGTCCAGCACAAGCTTTCAATCCTGACACTTCTGCTGTGGAAGCAGAGGCCAAACGTTCGTGCTGTACTCACTGTGCTGCCTGCAGCTGAGAGCGACCAGCTGAGAATTTGGATTCAAATGGAATTTTAGGTATGAAACCGAGGAGAGACTGCAATGATGGTGACACCGTTGCAAAGCAGCCTGTGTGCTGAAGAGGCCCAGCACTAGCTTTCCCTGCTGGTTCTTCTGCTGTGGGAGCAGATGCCACTGTTCATTCTGTGCTGTGTTGCTGCGCAGCAGAGAGCAGGCTCTGGACTGATTCCATTCAAATGCTTTTCCTGTATGAAAGGGAGCAGTGAAAGCAACGATGGATGCACCAATGTAAAGGTGATTGTGTGCTGAACAAGTCCAGCACCAGCTTTCCCTCCTGGCTCTTCTGCTGTGGCAGCAGAGGCCAAACGTTCGTGCTGTACTCACTGTGCTGCCTGCAGCTGAGAGAGACCAGCTGAGAATTTGGATTCAAATGGAGTTTTAGGTATGAAACCGAGGAGAGACTGCAATGATGGTGACACCGTTGCAAAGCAGCCTGTGTGCTGAAGAGGCCCAGCACTAGCTTTCCCTGCTGGTTCTTCTGCTGTGGGAGCAGATGCCACTGTTCATTCTGTGCTGACTGTGTTGCTGCGCAGCAGAGAGCAGGCTCTGGACTAATTCCATTCAAATGATTTTCCTGTTTGAAAGGGAGCAGTGAAAGCAACGATGGATGCACCAATGTAAAGGTGATTGTGTGCTGAACAGGTCCAGCACCAGCTTTCAATCCTGGCTCTTCTGCTGTGGGAGCAGAAGCCAAACGTTCGTGCTGTACTCACTGTGCTGCTGGGCAGTTGAAAGCGACCAGCTGAGAATTTGGATTCAAATGGACTTTTAGGTATGAAACCGAGGAGAGACTGCAATGATGGTGACACCGTTGCAAAGCAGCCTGTGTGCTGAAGAGGCCCAGCACTAGCTTTCCCTGCTGGTTCTTCTGCTGTGGGAGCAGATGCCACTGTTCATTCTGTGCTGACTGTGTTGCTGCGCAGCAGAGAGCAGGCTCTGAACTGATTCCATTCAAATGCTTTTCCTGTATGAAAGGGAGCAGTGAAAGCAACGATGGATGCACCAATGTAAAGGTGATTGTGTGCTGAACAGGTCCAGCACAAGCTTTCAATCCTGACACTTCTGCTGTGGGAGCAGAGGCCAAACGTTCGTGCTGTACTCACTGTGCTGCCTGCAGCTGAGAGCGACCAGCTGAGAATTTGGATTCAAATGGACTTTTAGGTATGAAACCGAGGAGAGACTGCAATGATGGTGACACCGTTGCAAAGCAGCCTGTGTGCTGAAGAGGCCCAGCACTAGCTTTCCCTGCTGGTTCTTCTGCTGTGGGAGCAGATGCCACTGTTCATTCTGTGCTGACTGTGTTGCTGCGCAGCAGAGAGCAGGCTCTGAACTGATTCCATTCAAATGCTTTTCCTGTATGAAAGGGAGCAGTGAAAGCAACGATGGATGCACCAATGTAAAGGTGATTGTGTGCTGGACAGGTCCAGCACAAGCTTTCAATCCTGGCTCTTCTGCTGTGGGAGCAGAAGCCAAACGTTCGTGCTGTACTCACTGTGCTGCCTGCAGCTGAGAGCGACCAGCTGAGAATTTGGATTCAAATGGACTTTTAGGTATGAAACCGAGGAGAGACTGCAATGATGGTGACACCGTTGCAAAGCAGCCTGTGTGCTGAAGAGGCCCAGCACTAGCTTTCCCTGCTGGTTCTTCTGCTGTGGGAGCAGATGCCACTGTTCATTCTGTGCTGACTGTGTTGCTGCGCAGCAGAGAGCAGGCTCTGAACTGATTCCATTCAAATGCTTTTCCTGTATGAAAGGGAGCAGTGAAAGCAACGATGGATGCACCAATGTAAAGGTGATTGTGTGCTGAACAGGTCCAGCACCAGCTTTCCCTCCTGGCTCTTCTGCTGTGGGAGCAGAGGCCAAACGTTCGTGCTGTACTCACTGTGCTGCTGGGCAGCTGAAAGTGACCAGCTGAGAATTTGGATTCAAATGGACTTTTAGGTATGAAACCGAGGAGAGACTGCAATGATGGTGACACCGTTGCAAAGCAGCCTGTGTGCTGAAGAGGCCCAGCACTAGCTTTCCCTGCTGGTTCTTCTGCTGTGGGAGCAGATGCCACTGTTCTTTCTGTGCTGACTGTGTTGCTGCGCAGCAGAGAGTAGGCTCTGAACTGATTCCATTCAAATGATTTTCCTGTATGAAAGGGAGCAGTGAAAGCAACGATGGATGCACCAATGTAAAGGTGATTGTGTGCTGGACAGGTCCAGCACAAGCTTTCAATCCTGACACTTCTGCTGTGGAAGCAGAGGCCAAACGTTCGTGCTGTACTCACTGTGCTGCCTGCAGCTGAGAGCGACCAGCTGAGAATTTGGATTCAAATGGACTTTTAGGTATGAAACCGAGGAGAGACTGCAATGATGGTGACACCGTTGCAAAGCAGCCTGTGTGCTGAAGAGGCCCAGCATTAGCTTTCCCTGCTGGTTCTTCTGCTGTGGGAGCAGATGCCACTGTTCATTCTGCGCTGACTGTGTTGCTGCGCAGCAGAGAGCAGGCTCTGAACTGATTCCATTCAAATGCTTTTCCTGTATGAAAGGGAGCAGTGAAAGCAACGATGGATGCACCAATGTAAAGGTGATTGTGTGCTGAACAGGTCCAGCACCAGCTTTCAATCCTGGCTCTTCTGCTGTGGGAGCAGAAGCCAAACGTTCGTGCTGTACTCACTGTGCTGCTGGGCAGCTGAAAGCGACCAGCTGAGAATTTGGATTCAAATGGACTTTTAGGTATGAAACCGAGGAGAGACTGCAATGATGGTGACACCGTTGCAAAGCAGCCTGTGTGCTGAAGAGGCCCAGCACTAGCTTTCCCTGCTGGTTCTTCTGCTGTGGGAGCAGATGCCACTGTTCATTCTGTGCTGACTGTGTTGCTGCGCAGCAGAGAGCAGGCTCTGAACTGATTCCATTCAAATGCTTTTCCTGTATGAAAGGGAGCAGTGAAAGCAACGATGGATGCACCAATGTAAAGGTGATTGTGTGCTGAACAGGTCCAGCACCAGCTTTCCCTCCTGGCTCTTCTGCTGTGGGAGCAGAGGCCAAACGTTCGTGCTGTGCTCACTGTGCTGCCTGCAGCTGAAAGCGACCAGCTGAGAATTTGGATTCAAATGGACTTTTAGGTATGAAACCGAGGAGAGACTGCAATGATGGTGACACCGTTGCAAAGCAGCCTGTGTGCTGAAGAGGCCCATTGTTGGAGTCGCGGAAGACAAGCCTCATGCTCTCATGGTCAGCAAGTCTCGTTTATTGATCACAATACATCTATATTTATAGATCACATAATCAGGTACACATATATGCAAGGATACACAAGCTTATTGGCTTAGATACGTTTGACGCAAAGGTTCCTTAGGCGACCACCACCACTTCTGCTTTCAGCTCTGCTAGCCTTTTGCAATATGCCACATCAGCATGAACGTTTGGCCACATCAGCAGGATGTATATCCTGTCTTTTGAGCAACCATTAACCACACGGTTGCTGTGTCCTTCGGCCTAGATCTTGACTAGTTGCACAGTCTCGTGGCCTTTGTCCTGCAGCCATTCTGCTGTCAGGCTCTCTACACTTCCCCCATTTTCTTTAGTAGCCAGCATTGCCATTTTATGATCAAAAGCGTTCATTATCATTCTTTGCAAGCATTGCATAATACATGGTAAAAGCAAAGCCGCTAGTAATATTATGACCACCACCAAAACAATTTTCTCTATTAGGGTGATAAGCCAGGGGGATAGTCCAAAAGATGCTAACCAATTTGTGAAGGGATCACTTGTCTCCTGTAATTTTCGCATATTGTCTTTCAATTGTGCTAATTGTTTGTGAATGGAGTTAGAGTGGTCCGAAAGATTCATGCAGCACATGCCTTCAAACTCATCACACCCATGACCTTGCGCGAGGAGTAAAAAATCTATGGCAGCTCGATTTTGAAGAACTGCGTGTCGAACTCTCTCTAGGTCCATGGCTAGATCTGACAAAATGTTTGTCGTGATGTTTATTTGTTTCCCTGTCCAACAAGCTAATTTTCTTAATTGAGTGGGAGCTTGAGCAGATGCTACACCAGGAGCAAAAATACTAGCTAGAATAACTTTAGGAGGATCCCAAAGTGTGACTGTATCGTGGCACTCTGAGTTTAATTGCGTGGTTGTTCTTTTACGACGTGGGTGAGTATGATTGGCCTTGAGAACTGTCATTATGTCGGGTGCAAACATTGTTAAATGACCTATATAACAGGGTCCTCCTATTGGGCTTCGGGGAATTCCTTGCCATGCCCTATCACCACAGATGAGGAAATATCCGTCAGGTAAATAGCCTGTACGGGAGGTAACAACATATTTATGGGTAATGCTCTGACAATAAGCGGTCTCGTTATAGGGTCTGTATGAGGAAACATTGACTGGGCGGTATTGGCTGTGATGACTTTCAAATTTAAAGCAATTTTGTGCAGGCGCAGAGCCAAGCAGGTTAAACTCTTGGATTTCAGAAACATTTTTAGCACAGCGTTTGGTAACACAACTAACAATAACGCTACTAATGCTAAAGGTAAGATTAGCCGGAACTCCTACTAAACAGGTTCTAAAGGGGTCAGAAGCTTTCGCAAGAGCGAGACATAGACTACTCTGATTAACCTTTTCAGCCCAAGTGACCCACATGTTTTTTCGTTCTTCTATCTATTTTGTTTAGGGTGTCCCATGTTTCTGCAATGGGATTGAAAGCGACGGCAAGTCCGATCCCAATCATCAGGTTTAACTTGCCACATGGTTGGGATACCCACATTTTGGCCACACCTTGTTTCTAAAATTATGGTAGCGGAGGCAGCTTGAAGACAATTAAGTTGTTGTTGTACCCGCCACTTTAAATATCGTAAATTTAGATCCTCTCTATTCTCAATTGCGGGATACTCCTGAAAAAAGAGAGCTCCAGTTTCCACAAAAAATGCTCTAAGGGGAGTATTATTGTTACTGTGCTGCAAATCCCAACTGCAATCTATACAACAATTAAGTAGCCTCAATTGATGTTGAGAGACCCACCACTTTTGATGACACCTCCCACAGTTAATTTTTACCCAGGCAAGATGCGTTTCTTGCAAACAAGCAAAACAATAGCGCGGCAGAACAAACTTATCACAGAGGGAGTTAAGTTCCCAACTCAGGCATGTCTCTGCTTCTTCTTCCGTTCTATATGATAACCGGACCCCAAAGCGTCTCTCAACTGGTTCCAGCAGCGGTCGTAGTACACTCTGCAGGCGATGGCGTCGTCTCACTTCCGGGCTGTTCATTCAGATGGGCTGCGCGGGTCCACCTAGCTGGAATCCACTTGGTTCCTGTTGGGGTGGAAACACAAACATAGCCCCTCCCCCAATAAATGGCCTGGGCAGGGGGCTGCCATAGCCCAGTTGTTGGGTCCTTATATTGCACGTAAATAGGCGGTGCAGGAGTTGGTTCTTTTTGAAAGTGTTTAACTACAGGGGGCAACTTTTCTTCCCCAAAGAGACAAAGATGATTCAATACAAATAACGCAACAATTTTTCTACGGGGGTAGAGAGATCCGTATATTTGGCAATATATCTTTTTAATGTACTATTTGCCCTTTCTACCACTGCTTGACCGGTGGGATTGTGGGGGATACCCTTAGTATGCTTGATCCCCCAGAACAGCATATATTTCTGTATGCGTTCACTAACATATGCTGGGCCGTTATCAGTCTTGATTTCTTTGGGAACCCCCATTACGGCTATACAACTATTTAAATGTTTTTCTACATGTGTGGCCTTCTCGCCTGTTTGTGCAGTTGCCCAAATGTAATGACTATAGGTGTCAATAGTAACATGAACATATTTAAGCTTTCCAAACTGGGGTATATGGGTAACATCCATTTGCCATACTTGATTTGAATCTAGTCCTTTGGGGTTAACTCCCATACTTAAACCAACTCCTCCTTGAGGGTAGCTACAGACAGAGCATGTTTTAATAATAGCACGAGCTTCATGTATGGGGATATCAAATTCTCTAGCTAACCCCTTAGCATTCTGGTGAAAAATATTGTGACTTTCCCTAGCAGCGATACTGCGGGGGATGATTGATGGCTGTTGCATAGCTACCAGCTTATCGGCCCTTGCATTTCCTTCCCCTAATCCCATTTCCCACTTATGACTTCTAATATGAAGTACTGAATAAGGATAAGCTCTAGCGTGTATCACCCTCTTAAGGGATAAAAAGAGTTCTCCAAGCCTAGGATTAGTAACATCTTTGATAGCGGCGTCTTCAACACGAGAGGCTACTGTCACCACATATAGAGAATCGGAGATGACATTAAGGGGTTGTTGGAATGTATGAAGGGCCCAAATGACGGCCAAGAGTTCAAGGGTTTGAAGATTATCTTCAGGTGTGGCGTTAAGGATATGATGACACCAAGTTTCTCCTTGTTTCCATGTAGCTGCTGCTGTTCGGGATCTTTTTCCCGCATCGGTAAAGACTGTAATGGCTTCCGGGATGGGCGATTCGCTTCTGAGGGGTTTGACAATCCATTGCCAATGACCAAGCCATGCTAAAGTGCTAGGTTTAACTTTTGACGTGAGCACTTTGCAAGGAGCGTTTAGCAAAGCAAGAGCTAGGTCATTATCATTCAGGAGAAACCAATCTAAATCGGAATGTTCCATACGGCAAGATCTAAGGGGAGGACAGGGTCACGACGAGAGACAAAACCAGTTGTAACACAGTGCATAATTTCCTGGAAGGCTTGCAACTGCGCTGGGGACAGTGTCACAGGTGTAGCTGGGTCAGTGCCTTTAAGTAATGGTCGTAAAACGTCGAGAAGGTCATTGGGGATACCTGTCACTGGTTTGAGCCATTGCAGATCACCCATCAGTTTTTGAGCTTCATGAAGATTAGTTGGAATATTAGTGGCCAATAATTTTTGTGGACGTATGACCCTGTTAGTGATGATCCATCCTAAATATTTCCAAGGAGCGGTGAGTTGAAGTTTCTCTTCAGATATTTGCAGACCTTGACGATGTAATAAAGTTGTAATCATCTGGAGTTGCTCAGAAGAAAAGGGGCGTTTCTGAGCAAAAAGTAAATCGTCCATATAGTGATAAATAATGACTTCAGGCAGGTTTTTCCGTATTGGTTGTAAAGCAGTGTCCACAAACAATTGGCAAAGGGTAGGAGAGTTTCGCATACCTTGTGGGAGAACCTTCCACTCAAACCTTTTATCAGGTTCCCCCCTGTTTTGAGCTGGTAGGGTAAATGCAAAGCGTTTTGTGTCCTGAGGATGTAGAGGAATAGTGAAAAAGCAGTCCTTTAAATCAATAACTAAAAGGGACCAGTCTTGTGGTATCATGGCTGGGTTTGGGAGGCCAGGTTGTAAAGCTCCCATGGGTTCCATTTGAGAATTGATTGCGCGCAGGTCGTGTAATAAACGATAGGATCCAGACTTTTTCTTTATCACAAAAATGGGAGTATTCCAAGGGCTGACGGATGGCGTCAGGTGGCCGAGCTGTAATTGTTCCGCCACTAGATGGTGTGCTTGTAAAAGGCTTTCCCCTTTTAATGGCCATTGCTTAACGACCACGGGTGTGGCAGTGGTCCATGTTAGGGGTATGGGGAAAGCCCAAGCAATGGCCGTTATGCTAAAGGGGAGTCCGTGAGTTTAAATCCCAATTGTGCTAAAACATCACGGCCTAGGATACAATCGACTTCATCGGGGAGTAGAGTAAGAGAGAAGGAAGCGGGAGCTTGCTTTCCCTCTAAAATGACGGTAAGTACCGGCGTCTGTCGCGCGAGCCGAACCCCTCCGATTCCTGTAATCGTACCATTAGTCGAGATTGTAGGCCATGATGTGGGGTATAGTTTAGAGTCTATAATGCAGGAATCGGCACCTGTATCGAGGAGAGCTTTTGACAAAGACAGGATATGACCTTGCCATGCAATTTTACAGGAACGTTTCGGTCTTTCGGAAAGGTCAAGGCATAACATAGTAATTTTTCCTGTAGATCCTAATTGTCCTTTTCGCTTAGGCAGATTATGTGGTGAAATTGGCATGGTAGAGAGGAGGGGAATGAGTTGAGCGATTTTCTCTCCTTTCGGAATGGTCAATGGGGGAAAGTTGGTACGAGCAAGAATAAAAATTTCTCCAGTGGAGTCAGGATCTAGCACTCCGGGATCAATGTGGAGGCCTTGTAAGGTGGCTGAGGAGCGGCCCAATATTATACCTCCTACCGGCTGATTATTAATCAAAATGGGACTTTGAATGCCTGTAGGAACAGCATAGGTATCTGTATTGTAAAAGGTAACATCTATAGCTGTTGCCAAGTCATATCCGAGGCTGCCGCTTGTGGCAGGGACGAGACTGTTACAGGTTGGGCGGCTATTTGTGTCTTGGCGCGGCTCCTCCTCGCGCTGGCCGGGGAGTTTCCCTGGCTTTGTCGTCTGCGGCATGCATTGGTATTATGAGTGGACGATTGACACGGGTCGCACCAAACACCAGGGGCCCGACAGTCACAACGAATGTGGCCTAATCTTCCACATCGGAAACATTTCATTCGGGTGGTTGGGGTTGCAGGACGAGTCTGCGCTACTGCCGCCTGGAGGGGTGCAAGGGCTGCCAAAACTTGGCTTTGAACTTTAGATTGGGCGCTAAGACCCTCGCCAATTTTGTTAAGGGCTTCTACTACAAAAATCTGACTGCCCGAGGGGAGAGTATTTGCTTTATCTAAGAGGTCTTGAACTACCCAATTACCAGGAGCGGTAGCAATAAGGGAGCGTGTGACCTGGTTACCATTCTGTATAATACACTGTTTCAGGAGGGCATCCTGCATATGCTCCGCAACACCAGCTTTGGAAAGGGCTTGCATTAACTTGTCAACAAATGACCCAAGGGGTTCCTCTCGTCCCTGTTTAATAGCCATGTACATAGGGGGTCCCCCCGGTTCCCGAATCTTATCCATCGCCCTTTTTGCCACCCGCATAACTTCTCGCAGTTTCTCTGCTCCCATTAATGCCTGTTGCTCTGCTCTTATTTGAGCGCCCGTACCTAGCAACTCATCTACCGTAATGCCCTGTAGAGGGTCTCCCTGCACTCTGGGAAAGGCTACCGAGGCGGCAGCTTCCTCCCCCCAACGTGTATCAAAGGTAAGCTTTTGGTGGGGGGTGTAAATCAAACGAGCAATACCTCTGATATCTGCAGGCAGAAGGACCATAGAATTGAACAGATAATCAAGCATTTGTTTAACCGGCTCACTAGTCACCCCAAATTGAGCAACTGTAGCACGAAGTTGTGCCAATAACTTCCAATCGATCTGTGTAATCTCTGCCCGTTGCCCACCGCCAGGCTGTGGGTGGAAAACTACCGGAAATGCCATAGGCGACGGGACCTGTTCTCGCGCCGCCTCCGCCAAAGTCATGTCCCCACTTTCAACCCCATGGCGTGCCAGTGCAGCCCAAGCCTCCCGTCTCTCTCTAGCCATAGCCTCCGCGAGATCTGAAAAGGCCCCGGGGAACGGCTCCGTGGCATCCGAGGACGAGGGAGGGGGGGGTTGGGGATTTCCGGGCGGACCCGGTGGGGCGGTAGGGGCAGGAGGGGGGGGTATGTCTACCACAGAAAGGGCAGGCGGGTTAGGTGCAGAGGGGTCGTATTGACGATTGTGGTCCTGTGCCAGCCGAGCGCTTTCGGCCACACGTTTTTCTGCCTGTACCATCAAGAGTTCATTATGTATTAAACGCCATAATTTAGAAAATTTCTTAGCCGTTTTATCATCATCTAGAGTGAGTTCCCAAAGCTTATCGCCATATTGGCGCCATTCAGAAAGCTGATGGACAGTGTGAGGGTCGGCAAAGATGCCAAGGGAACGGGCATGAGAGAGAAGGGCGGGGAGGTCTTTATCAAAATCTAAGCCTTTAAGCCCCCGGCGACGGAGGAAGGCAGTGAAGAGGTCATACGCCGCTTGCCTATCCATAAATACCGGTACCGTTGCAACCTCCAGGCGTCGGCAGCGCGTAGCGGCAGAGGCAGCCGATGCAGCCCTCCGGGCCAGAGCAGGAGACGAGCAGTCCGCCGATGCAGCACTCCCGTTCTGCAAAAGCCGTCAGTCGAGACCCGCACCCAACGCGACTCCGGCAAGCAAGGAGGGGTCCCTGTTCGGGCGCCAGTTGTTGGAGTCGCGGAAGACAAGCCTCATGCTCTCATGGTCAGCAAGTCTCGTTTATTGATCACAATACATCTATATTTATAGATCACATAATCAGGTACACATATATGCAAGGATACACAAGCTTATTGGCTTAGATACGTTTGACGCAAAGGTTCCTTAGGCGACCACCACCACTTCTGCTTTCAGCTCTGCTAGCCTTTTGCAATATGCCACATCAGCATGAACGTTTGGCCACATCAGCAGGATGTATATCCTGTCTTTTGAGCAACCATTAACCACACGGTTGCTGCGTCCTTCGGCCTAGATCTTGACTAGTTGCACAGTCTCGTTGCCTTTGTCCTGCAGCCATTCTGCTGTCAGGCTCTCTACAGCCCAGCACTAGCTTTCCCTGCTGGTTCTTCTGCTGTGGGAGCAGATGCCACTGTTCATTCTGCGCTGACTGTGTTGCTGCGCAGCAGAGAGCAGGCTCTGGACTGATTCCATTCAAATGCTTTTCCTGTATGAAAGGGAGCAGTGAAAGCAACGATGGATGCACCGATGTAAAAGTGACTGTGTGCTGAACAGGTCCAACACCAGCTTTCCCTCCTGGCTCTTCTGCTGTGGGAGCAGAGGCCAAACGTTCGTGCTGTACTCACTGGGCTGCTGGGCAGCTGAAAGCGACCAGCTGAGAATTTGGATTCAAATGGACTTTTAGGTATGAAACCGAGGAGAGACTGCAATGATGGTGACACCGTTGCAAAGCAGCCTGTGTGCTGAAGAGGCCCAGCACCAGCTTTCCCTGCTGGTTCTTCTGCTGTGGGAGCAGATGCCACTGTTCTTTCTGTGCTGACTGTGTTGCTGCCAGCAGAGAGCAGGCTCTGAACTGATTCCATTCAAATGCTTTTCCTGTATGAAAGGGAGCAGTGAAAGCAACGATGGATGCACCAATGTAAAGGTGATTGTGTGCTGAACAGGTCCAGCACAAGCTTTCCCTCCTGGCTCTTCTGCTGTGGGAGCAGAGGCCAAACGTTCGTGCTGTACTCACTGTGCTGCTGGGCAGCTGAGAGCGACCAGCTGAGAATTTGGATTCAAATGGACTTTTAGGTATGAAACCGAGGAGAGACTGCAATGATGGTGACACCGTTGCAAAGCAGCCTGTGTGCTGAAGAGGCCCAGCACTAGCTTTCCCTGCTGGTTCTTCTGCTGTGGGAGCAGATGCCACTGTTGATTCTGTGCTGACTGTGTTTCTGCCAGCAGAGAGCAGGCTCTGAACTGATTCCATTCAAATGCTTTTCCTGTATGAAAGTGAGCAGTGAAAGCCTGTGTGCAACGATGGATGCACCAATGTAAAGGTGATTGTGTGCTGAACAGGTCCAGCACCAGCTTTCCCTCCTGGCTCTTCTGCTGTGGGAGCAGAGGCCAAACGTTCGTGCTGTACTCACTGTGCTGCCTGCAGCAGAGAGAGAACGTTCGTGCTGTACTCACTGATGGTGACACCGTTGCAAAGCAGCTGCTGCTTTCCCTGCTGATTCTTAGCAGCTGCAGAGCAATGAACAGGTCCAGCACCAGCTTTCCCTCCTGCTCTTCTGATGCTGCCTGCAGCTGAGAGAGACCAGCAGAATGGATTCAAATGGACTTTTAGGTATGAAACCGAGGAGAGACTGCAATGATGGTGACACCGTTGCAAAGCAGCCTGTGTGCTGAAGAGGCCCAGCACTAGCTTTCCCTGCTGGTTCTTCTGCTGTGGGAGCAGATGCCACTGTTCATTCTGTGCTGACTGTGTTGCTGCGCAGCAGAGAGCAGGCTCTGAACTGATTCCATTCAAATGCTTTTCCTGTATGAAAGGGAGCAGTGAAAGCAACGATGGATGCACCAATGTAAAGGTGATTGTGTGCTGAACAGGTCCAGCACCAGCTTTCCCTCCTGGCTCTTCTGCTGTGGGAGCAGAGGCCAAACGTTCGTGCTGTACTCACTGTGCTGCCTGCAGCTGAGAGAGACCAGCTGAGAATTTGGATTCAAATGGGAGTTTTAGGTATGAAACCGAGGAGAGACTGCAATGATGGTGACACCGTTGCAAAGCAGCCTGTGTGCTGAAGAGGCCCAGCACTAGCTTTCCCTGCTGGTTCTTCTGCTGTGGGAGCAGATGCCACTGTTCATTCTGTGCTGACTGTGTTGCTGCGCAGCAGAGAGCAGGCTCTGAACTGATTCCATTCAAATGCTTTTCCTGTATGAAAGGGAGCAGTGAAAGCAACGATGGATGCACCAATGTAAAGGTGATTGTGTGCTGAACAGGTCCAGCACCAGCTTTCCCTCCTGGCTCTTCTGCTGTGGGAGCAGAGGCCAAACGTTCGTGCTGTACTCACTGTGCTGCCTGCAGCTGAGAGAGACCAGCTGAGAATTTGGATTCAAATGGAGTTTTAGGTATGAAACCGAGGAGAGACTGCAATGATGGTGACACCGTTGCAAAGCAGCCTGTGTGCTGAAGAGGCCCAGCACTAGCTTTCCCTGCTGGTTCTTCTGCTGTGGGAGCAGATGCCACTGTTCTTTCTGTGCTGACTGTGTTGCTGCCAGCAGAGAGCAGGCTCTGGACTGATTCCATTCAAATGCTTTTCCTGTATGAAAGGGAGCAGTGAAAGCAACGATGGATGCACCAATGTAAAGGTGATTGTGTGCTGAACAGGTCCAGCACCAGCTTTCAATCCTGGCTCTTCTGCTGTGGGAGCAGAAGCCAAACGTTCGTGCTGTACTCACTGTGCTGCTGGGCAGCTGAAAGCGACCAGCTGAGAATTTGGATTCAAATGGAGTTTTAGGTATGAAACCGAGGAGAGACTGCAATGATGGTGGCACCGTTGCAAAGCAGCCTGTGTGCTGAAGAGGCCCATTGTTGGAGTCGCGGAAGACAAGCCTCATGCTCTCATGGTCAGCAAGTCTCGTTTATTGATCACAATACATCTATATTTATAGATCACATAATCAGGTACACATATATGCAAGGATACACAAGCTTATTGGCTTAGATACGTTTGACGCAAAGGTTCCTTAGGCGACCACCACCACTTCTGCTTTCAGCTCTGCTAGCCTTTTGCAATATGCCACATCAGCATGAACGTTTGGCCACATCAGCAGGATGTATATCCTGTCTTTTGAGCAACCATTAACCACACGGTTGCTGTGTCCTTCGGCCTAGATCTTGACTAGTTGCACAGTCTCGTTGCCTTTGTCCTGCAGCCATTCTGCTGTCAGGCTCTCTACAGTGTTCATTCTGTGCTGACTGTGTTGCTGCCAGCAGAGAGCAGGCTCTGAACTGATTCCATTCAAATGCTTTTCCTGTATGAAAGGGAGCAGTGAAAGCAACGATGGATGCACCAATGTAAGGGTGATTGTGTGCTGAACAGGTCCAGCACAAGCTTTCAATCCTGGCTCTTCTGCTGTGGGAGCAGAAGCCAAACGTTCGTGCTGTACTCACTGTGCTGCTGGGCAACTGAAAGCGACCAGCTGAGAATTTGGATTCAAATGGAGTTTTAGGTATGAAACCGAGGAGAGACTGCAATGATGGTGACACCGTTGCAAAGCAGCCTGTGTGCTGAAGAGGCCCAGCACTAGCTTTCCCTGCTGGTTCTTCTGCTGTGGGAGCAGATGCCACTGTTCATTCTGTGCTGACTGTGTTGCTGCGCAGCAGAGAGCAGGCTCTGAACTGATTCCATTCAAATGCTTTTCCTGTATGAAAGGGAGCAGTGAAAGCAACGATGGATGCACCAATGTAAAGGTGATTGTGTGCTGAACAGGTCCAGCACAAGCTTTCCCTCCTGGCTCTTCTGCTGTGGGAGCAGAAGCCAAACGTTCGTGCTGTACTCACTGTGCTGCTGGGCAGCTGAAAGCGACCAGCTGAGAATTTGGATTCAAATGGAGTTTTAGGTATGAAACCGAGGAGAGACTGCAATGATGGTGACACCGTTGCAAAGCAGCCTGTGTGCTGAAGAGGCCCAGCACTAGCTTTCCCTGCTGGTTCTTCTGCTGTGGGAGCAGATGCCACTGTTCATTCTGTGCTGACTGTGTTGCTGCGCAGCAGAGAGCAGGCTCTGAACTGATTCCATTCAAATGCTTTTCCTGTATGAAAGGGAGCAGTGAAAGCAACGATGGATGCACCAATGTAAAGGTGATTGTGTGCTGAACAGGTCCAGCACCAGCTTTCCCTCCTGGCTCTTCTGCTGTGGGAGCAGAGGCCAAACGTTCGTGCTGTACTCACTGTGCTGCTGGGCAGCTGAGAGCGACCAGCTGAGAATTTGGATTCAAATGGAGTTTTAGGTATGAAACCGAGGAGAGACTGCAATGATGGTGACACCGTTGCAAAGCAGCCTGTGTGCTGAAGAGGCCCAGCACTAGCTTTCCCTGCTGGTTCTTCTGCTGTGGGAGCAGATGCCACTGTTCATTCTGTGCTGACTGTGTTGCTGCGCAGCAGAGAGCAGGCTCTGAACTGATTCCATTCAAATGCTTTTCCTGTATGAAAGGGAGCAGTGAAAGCAACGATGGATGCACCAATGTAAAGGTGATTGTGTGCTGAACAGGTCCAGCACCAGCTTTCCCTCCTGGCTCTTCTGCTGTGGGAGCAGAAGCCAAACGTTCGTGCTGTACTCACTGTGCTGCTGGGCAGCTGAGAGCGACCAGCTGAGAATTTGGATTCAAATGGACTTTTAGGTATGAAACCGAGGAGAGACTGCAATGATGGTGACACCGTTGCAAAGCAGCCTGTGTGCTGAAGAGGCCCAGCACTAGCTTTCCCTGCTGGTTCTTCTGCTGTGGGAGCAGATGCCACTGTTCATTCTGTGCTGACTGTGTTGCTGCGCAGCAGAGAGCAGGCTCTGAACTGATTCCATTCAAATGCTTTTCCTGTATGAAAGGGAGCAGTGAAAGCAACGATGGATGCACCAATGTAAAGGTGATTGTGTGCTGAACAGGTCCAGCACAAGCTTTCAATCCTGGCTCTTCTGCTGTGGGAGCAGAAGCCAAACGTTCGTGCTGTACTCACTGTGCTGCTGCAGCTGAGAGCGACCAGCTGAGAATTTGGATTCAAATGGAGTTTTAGGTATGAAACCGAGGAGAGACTGCAATGATGGTGACACCGTTGCAAAGCAGCCTGTGTGCTGAAGAGGCCCAGCACTAGCTTTCCCTGCTGGTTCTTCTGCTGTGGGAGCAGATGCCACTGTTCATTCTGTGCTGACTGTGTTGCTGCGCAGCAGAGAGCAGGCTCTGAACTGATTCCATTCAAATGCTTTTCCTGTATGAAAGGGAGCAGTGAAAGCAACGATGGATGCACCAATGTAAAGGTGATTGTGTGCTGAACAGGTCCAGCACAAGCTTTCAATCCTGGCTCTTCTGCTGTGGGAGCAGAAGCCAAACGTTCGTGCTGTACTCACTGTGCTGCTGGGCAGCTGAAAGCGACCAGCTGAGAATTTGGATTCAAATGGAGTTTTAGGTATGAAACCGAGGAGAGACTGCAATGATGGTGACACCGTTGCAAAGCAGCCTGTGTGCTGAAGAGGCCCAGCACTAGCTTTCCCTGCTGGTTCTTCTGCTGTGGGAGCAGATGCCACTGTTCATTCTGTGCTGACTGTGTTGCTGCGCAGCAGAGAGCAGGCTCTGAACTGATTCCATTCAAATGCTTTTCCTGTATGAAAGGGAGCAGTGAAAGCAACGATGGATGCACCAATGTAAAGGTGATTGTGTGCTGAACAGGTCCAGCACAAGCTTTCCCTCCTGGCTCTTCTGCTGTGGGAGCAGAAGCCAAACGTTCGTGCTGTACTCACTGTGCTGCTGGGCAGCTGAAAGCGACCAGCTGAGAATTTGGATTCAAATGGAGTTTTAGGTATGAAACCGAGGAGAGACTGCAATGATGGTGACACCGTTGCAAAGCAGCCTGTGTGCTGAAGAGGCCCAGCACTAGCTTTCCCTGCTGGTTCTTCTGCTGTGGGAGCAGATGCCACTGTTCATTCTGTGCTGACTGTGTTGCTGCGCAGCAGAGAGCAGGCTCTGAACTGATTCCATTCAAATGCTTTTCCTGTATGAAAGGGAGCAGTGAAAGCAACGATGGATGCACCAATGTAAAGGTGATTGTGTGCTGAACAGGTCCAGCACAAGCTTTCAATCCTGGCTCTTCTGCTGTGGGAGCAGAGGCCAAACGTTCGTGCTGTACTCACTGTGCTGCCTGCAGCTGAGAGAGACCAGCTGAGAATTTGGATTCAAATGGAGTTTTAGGTATGAAACCGAGGAGAGACTGCAATGATGGTGACACCGTTGCAAAGCAGCCTGTGTGCTGAAGAGGCCCAGCACTAGCTTTCCCTGCTGGTTCTTCTGCTGTGGGAGCAGATGCCACTGTTCATTCTGTGCTGACTGTGTTGCTGCGCAGCAGAGAGCAGGCTCTGAACTGATTCCATTCAAATGCTTTTCCTGTATGAAAGGGAGCAGTGAAAGCAACGATGGATGCACCAATGTAAAGGTGATTGTGTGCTGAACAGGTCCAGCACAAGCTTTCAATCCTGGCTCTTCTGCTGTGGGAGCAGAGGCCAAACGTTCGTGCTGTACTCACTGTGCTGCTGGGCAGCTGAAAGCGACCAGCTGAGAATTTGGATTCAAATGGACTTTTAGGTATGAAACCGAGGAGAGACTGCAATGATGGTGACACCGTTGCAAAGCAGCCTGTGTGCTGAAGAGGCCCAGCACCAGCTTTCCCTGCTGGTTCTTCTGCTGTGGGAGCAGATGCTGAACTGGTCCAGCACCAGCTTTCAATCCTGACACTTCTGCTGTGGGAGCAGAGGCCAAACGTTCGTGCTGTACTCACTGTGCTGCCTGCAGCTGAGAGCGACCAGCTGAGAATTTGGATTCAAATGGACTTTTAGGTATGAAACCGAGGAGAGACTGCAATGATGGTGACACCGTTGCAAAGCAGCCTGTGTGCTGAAGAGGCCCAGCACTAGCTTTCCCTGCTGGTTCTTCTGCTGTGGGAGCAGATGCCACTGTTCATTCTGTGCTGACTGTGTTGCTGCGCAGCAGAGAGCAGGCTCTGAACTGATTCCATTCAAATGATTTTCCTGTATGAAAGGGAGCAGTGAAAGCAACGATGGATGCACCAATGTAAAGGTGATTGTGTGCTGAACAGGTACAGCACAAGCTTTCAATCCTGGCTCTTCTGCTGTGGGAGCAGAGGCCAAACGTTCGTGCTGTACTCACTGTGCTGCTGGGCAGCTGAAAGCGACCAGCTGAGAATTTGGATTCAAATGGACTTTTAGGTATGAAACCGAGGAGAGACTGCAATGATGGTGACACCGTTGCAAAGCAGCCTGTGTGCTGAAGAGGCCCAGCATTAACTTTCCCTGCTGGTTCTTCTGCTGTGGGAGCAGATGCCACTGTTCATTCTGTGCTGACTTTGTTGCTGCGCAGCAGAGAGCAGGCTCTGAACTGATTCCATTCAAATGATTTTCCTGTATGAAAGGGAGCAGTGAAAGCAACGATGGATGCACCGATGTAAAAGTGACTGTGTGCTGAACAGGTCCAACGCCAGCTTTCCCTCCTGGCTCTTCTGCTGTGGGAGCAGAGGCCAAACGTTCGTGCTGTACTCACTGTGCTGCAGGGCAGCTGAAAGCGACCACCTGAGAATTTGGATTCAAATGGACTTTTAGGTATGAAACCGAGGAGAGACTGCAATGATGGTGACACCGTTGCAAAGCAGCCTGTGTGCTGAAGAGGCCCAGCACCAGCTTTCCCTGCTGGTTCTTCTGCTGTGGGAGCAGATGCCACAGTTCATTCTGTGCTGACTGTGTTGCTGCCAGCAGAGAGCAGGCTCTGAACTGATTCCATTCAAATGCTTTTCCTGTATGAAAGGGAGCAGTGAAAGCAACGATGGATGCACCAATGTAAATTTGATTGTGTGCTGAACAGGTCCAGCACCAGCTTTCAATCCTGACACTTCTGCTGTGGGAGCAGAGGCCAAACGTTCGTGCTGTACTCACTGTGCTGCCTGCAGCTGAGAGCGACCACCTGAGAATTTGGATTCAAATGGACTTTTAGGTATGAAACCGAGGAGAGACTGCAATGATGGTGACACCGTTGCAAAGCAGCCTGTGTGCTGAAGAGGCCCAGCATTAGCTTTCCCTGCTGGTTCTTCTGCTGTGGGAGCAGATGTCACTGTTCATTCTGTGCTGACTGTGTTGCTGTGCAGCAGAGAGCAGGCTCTGAACTGATTCCATTCAAATGCTTTTCCTGTATGAAAGGGAGCAGTGAAAGCAACGATGGATGCACCAATGTAAAGGTGATTGTGTGCTGAACAGGTCCAGCACAAGCTTTCAATCCTGACACTTCTGCTGTGGGAGCAGAGGCCAAACGTTCGTGCTGTACTCACTGTGCTGCTGGGCAGCTGAAAGCGACCAGCTGAGAATTTGGATTCAAATGGACTTTTAGGTATGAAACCGAGGAGAGACTGCAATGATGGTGACACCGTTGCAAAGCAGCCTGTGTGCTGAAGAGGCCCAGCACTAGCTTTCCCTGCTGGTTCTTCTGCTGTGGGAGCAGATGCCACTGTTCATTCTGTGCTGACTGTGTTGCTGCGTAGCAGAGAGCACGCTCTGGACTGATTCCATTCAAATGCTTTTCCTCTATGAAAGGGAGCAGTGAAAGCAACGATGGATGCACCGATGTAAAAGTGACTGTGTGCTGAACAGGTCCAACGCCAGCTTTCCCTCCTGGCTCTTCTCCTGTGGGAGCAGAGGCCAAACGTTCGTGCTGTACTCACTGGGCTGCTGGGCAGCTGAAAGCGACCAGCTGAGAATTTGGATTCAAATGGACTTTTAGGTATGAAACCGAGGAGAGACTGCAATGATGGTGACACCGTTGCAAAGCAGCCTGTGTGCTGAAGAGGCCCAGCACTAGCTTTCCCTGCTGGTTCTTCTGCTGTGGGAGCAGATGCCACTGTTCATTCTGTGCTGACTGTGTTGCTGCCAGCAGAGAGCAGGCTCTGAACTGATTCCATTCAAATGCTTTTCCTGTATGAAAGGGAGCAGTGAAAGCAACGATGGATGCACCAATGTAAAGGTGATTGTGTGCTGAACAGGTCCAGCACAAGCCTTCAATCCTGGCTCCTGGCTCTTCTGCTGTGGGAGCAAAGGCCAAACGTTCGTGCTGTACTCACTGGGCTGCTGGGCAGCTGAAAGCGACCAGCTGAGAATTTGGATTCAAATGGACTTTTAGGTATGAAACCGAGGAGAGACTGCAATGATGGTGACACCGTTGCAAAGCAGCCTGTGTGCTGAAGAGGCCCAGCACCAGCTTTCCCTGCTGGTTCTTCTGCTGTGGGAGCAGATGCCACTGTTCATTCTGTGCTGACTGTGTTGCTGCCAGCAGAGAGCAGGCTCTGAACTGATTCCATTCAAATGCTTTTCCTGTATGAAAGGGAGCAGTGAAAGCAACGATGGATGCACCAATGTAAAGGTGATTGTGTGCTGAACAGGTCCAGCACCAGCTTTCAATCCTGGCTCTTCTGCTGTGGGAGCAGAGGCCAAACGTTCGTGCTGTACTCACTGTGCTGCCTGCAGCTGAGAGCGACCACCTGAGAATTTGGATTCAAATGGACTTTTAGGTATGAAACCGAGGAGAGACTGCAATGATGGTGACACCGTTGCAAAGCAGCCTGTGTGCTGAAGAGGCCCAGCACTAGCTTTCCCTGCTGGTTCTTCTGCTGTGGGAGCAGATGCCACTGTTCATTCTGTGCTGACTGTGTTGCTGCGCAGCAGAGAGCAGGCTCTGAACTGATTCCATTCAAATGCTTTTCCTGTATGAAAGGGAGCAGTGAAAGCAACGATGGATGCACCAATGTAAAGGTGATTGTGTGCTGAACAGGTCCAGCACCAGCTTTCAATCCTAACAATTCTGCTGTGGGAGCAGAGGCCAAACGTTCGTGCTGTACTCACTGTGCTGCCTGCAGCTGAGAGCGACCACCTGAGAATTTGGATTCAAATGGACTTTTAGGTATGAAACCGAGGAGAGACTGCAATGATGGTGACACCGTTGCAAAGCAGCCTGTGTGCTGAAGAGGCCCAGCATTAACTTTCCCTGCTGGTTCTTCTGCTGTGGGAGCAGATACCACTGTTCATTCTGTGCTGACTGTGTTGCTGCGCAGCAGAGAGCAGGCTCTGAACTGATTCCATTCAAATGCTTTTCCTGTATGAAAGGGAGCAGTGAAAGCAACGATGGATGCACCAATGTAAAAGTGATTGTGTGCTGAACAGGTCCAGCGCCAGCTTTCAATCCTGGCTCTTCTGCTGTGGGAGCAGAGGCCAAACGTTCGTGCTGTACTCACTGGGCTGCTGGGCAGCTGAAAGCGACCAGCTGAGAATTTGGATTCAAATGGACTTTTAGGTATGAAACCGAGGAGAGACTGCAATGATGGTGACACCGTTGCAAAGCAGCCTGTGTGCTGAAGAGGCCCAGCATTAACTTTCCCTGCTGGTTCTTCTGCTGTGCGAGCAGATGACACTGTTCGTTCTGTGCTGACTGTGTTGCTGCCAGCAGAGAGCAGGCTCTGAACTGATTCCATTCAAATGATTTTCCTGTATGAAAGGGAGCAGTGAAAGCAACGATGGATGCACCGATGTAAAAGTGACTGTGTGCTGAACAGGTCCAACGCCAGCTTTCCCTCCTGGCTCTTCTGCTGTGGGAGCAGAGGCCAAACGTTCGTGCTGTACTCACTGTGCTGCAGGGCAGCTGAAAGCGACCACCTGAGAATTTGGATTCAAATGGACTTTTAGGTATGAAACCGAGGAGAGACTGCAATGATGGTGACACCGTTGCAAAGCAGCCTGTGTGCTGAAGAGGCCCAGCACCAGCTTTCCCTGCTGGTTCTTCTGCTGTGGGAGCAGATGCCACAGTTCATTCTGTGCTGACTGTGTTGCTGCCAGCAGAGAGCAGGCTCTGAACTGATTCCATTCAAATGCTTTTCCTGTATGAAAGGGAGCAGTGAAAGCAACGATGGATGCACCAATGTAAATTTGATTGTGTGCTGAACAGGTCCAGCACCAGCTTTCAATCCTGACACTTCTGCTGTGGGAGCAGAGGCCAAACGTTCGTGCTGTACTCACTGTGCTGCCTGCAGCTGAGAGCGACCACCTGAGAATTTGGATTCAAATGGACTTTTAGGTATGAAACCGAGGAGAGACTGCAATGATGGTGACACCGTTGCAAAGCAGCCTGTGTGCTGAAGAGGCCCAGCATTAGCTTTCCCTGCTGGTTCTTCTGCTGTGGGAGCAGATGCCACTGTTCATTCTGTGCTGACTGTGTTGCTGCGCAGCAGAGAGCAGGCTCTGAACTGATTCCATTCAAATGCTTTTCCTGTATGAAAGGGAGCAGTGAAAGCAACGATGGATGCACCAATGTAAAGGTGATTGTGTGCTGAACAGGTCCAGCACAAGCTTTCAATCCTGACACTTCTGCTGTGGGAGCAGAGGCCAAACGTTCGTGCTGTACTCACTGTGCTGCTGGGCAGCTGAAAGCGACCAGCTGAGAATTTGGATTCAAATGGAGTTTTAGGTATGAAACCGAGGAGAGACTGCAATGATGGTGACACCGTTGCAAAGCAGCCTTTGTGCTGAAGAGGCCCAGCACTAGCTTTCCCTGCTGGTTCTTCTGCTGTGGGAGCAGATGCCACTGTTCATTCTGTGCTGACTGTGTTGCTGCGTAGCAGAGAGCACGCTCTGGACTGATTCCATTCAAATGCTTTTCCTCTATGAAAGGGAGCAGTGAAAGCAACGATGGATGCACCGACGTAAAAGTGACTGTGTGCTGAACAGGTCCAACGCCAGCTTTCCCTCCTGGCTCTTCTCCTGTGGGAGCAGAGGCCAAACGTTCGTGCTGTACTCACTGGGCTGCTGGGCAGCTGAAAGCGACCAGCTGAGAATTTGGATTCAAATGGACTTTTAGGTATGAAACCGAGGAGAGACTGCAATGATGGTGACACCGTTGCAAAGCAGCCTGTGTGCTGAAGAGGCCCAGCACTAGCTTTCCCTGCTGGTTCTTCTGCTGTGGGAGCAGATGCCACTGTTCATTCTGTGCTGACTGTGTTGCTGCCAGCAGAGAGCAGGCTCTGAACTGATTCCATTCAAATGCTTTTCCTGTATGAAAGGGAGCAGTGAAAGCAACGATGGATGCACCAATGTAAAGGTGATTGTGTGCTGAACAGGTCCAGCACAAGCCTTCAATCCTGGCTCTTCTGCTGTGGGAGCAGAATCCAAACGTTCGTGCTGTACTCACTGGGCTGCTGGGCAGCTGAAAGCGACCAGCTGAGAATTTGGATTCAAATGGACTTTTAGGTATGAAACCGAGGAGAGACTGCAATGATGGTGACACCGTTGCAAAGCAGCCTGTGTGCTGAAGAGGCCCAGCACCAGCTTTCCCTGCTGGTTCTTCTGCTGTGGGAGCAGATGCCACTGTTCATTCTGTGCTGACTGTGTTGCTGCCAGCAGAGAGCAGGCTCTGAACTGATTCCATTCAAATGCTTTTCCTGTATGAAAGGGAGCAGTGAAAGCAACGATGGATGCACCAATGTAAAGGTGATTGTGTGCTGAACAGGTCCAGCACCAGCTTTCCCTCCTGGCTCTTCTGCTGTGGGAGCAGAGGCCAAACGTTCGTGCTGTACTCACTGTGCTGCCTGCAGCTGAGAGCCACCACCTGAGAATTTGGATTCAAATGGAGTTTTAGGTATGAAACCGAGGAGAGACTGCAATGATGGTGACACCGTTGCAAAGCAGCCTGTGTGCTGAAGAGGCCCAGCATTAACTTTCCCTGCTGGTTCTTCTGCTGTG
Organism: Pezoporus occidentalis; assembly: GCF_034315485.1. Taxonomy (NCBI): domain Eukaryota; kingdom Metazoa; phylum Chordata; class Aves; order Psittaciformes; family Psittacidae; genus Pezoporus; species Pezoporus occidentalis. The sequence goes on from NW_026916176.1 coordinate 24,816, forward strand.
GGAGCAGATGCCACTGTTCATTCTGTGCTGACTGTGTTGCTGCGCAGCAGAGAGCAGGCTCTGAACTGATTCCATTCAAATGCTTTTCCTGTATGAAAGGGAGCAGTGAAAGCAACGATGGATGCACCGATGTAAAAGTGACTGTGTGCTGAACAGGTCCAACGCCAGCTTTCCCAAATGGACTTTTAGGTATGAAACCGAGGAGAGACTGCAATGATGGTGACACCGTTGCAAAGCAGCCTGTGTGCTGAAGAGGCCCAGCACTAGCTTTCCCTGCTGGTTCTTCTGCTGTGGGAGCAGATGCCACTGTTCATTCTGTGCTGACTGTGTTGCTGCCAGCAGAGAGCAGGCTCTGAACTGATTCCATTCAAATGCTTTTCCTGTATGAAAGGGAGCAGTGAAAGCAACGATGGATGCACCAATGTAAAGGTGATTGTGTGCTGAACAGGTCCAGCACCAGCTTTCAATCCTGGCTCTTCTGCTGTGGGAGCAGAAGCCAAACGTTCGTGCTGTACTCACTGTGCTGCCTGCAGCTGAGAGAGACCAGCTGAGAATTTGGATTCAAATGGACTTTTAGGTATGAAACCGAGGAGAGACTGCAATGATGGTGACACCGTTGCAAAGCAGCCTGTGTGCTGAAGAGGCCCAGCACTAGCTTTCCCTGCTGGTTCTTCTGCTGTGGGAGCAGATGCCACTGTTCATTCTGTGCTGACTGTGTTGCTGCGCAGCAGAGAGCAGGCTCTGAACTGATTCCATTCAAATGCTTTTCCTGTATGAAAGGGAGCAGTGAAAGCAACGATGGATGCACCAATGTAAAGGTGATTGTGTGCTGAACAGGTCCAGCACCAGCTTTCAATCCTGGCTCTTCTGCTGTGGGAGCAGAAGCCAAACGTTCGTGCTGTACTCACTGTGCTGCTGGGCAGCTGAAAGCGACCAGCTGAGAATTTGGATTCAAATGGACTTTTAGGTATGAAACCGAGGAGAGACTGCAATGATGGTGACACCGTTGCAAAGCAGCCTGTGTGCTGAAGAGGCCCAGCACTAGCTTTCCCTGCTGGTTCTTCTGCTGTGGGAGCAGATGCCACTGTTCATTCTGTGCTGACTGTGTTGCTGCGCAGCAGAGAGCAGGCTCTGAACTGATTCCATTCAAATGCTTTTCCTGTATGAAAGGGAGCAGTGAAAGCAACGATGGATGCACCAATGTAAAGGTGATTGTGTGCTGAACAGGTCCAGCACCAGCTTTCAATCCTGACACTTCTGCTGTGGGAGCAGAGGCCAAACGTTCGTGCTGTACTCACTGTGCTGCCTGCAGCTGAGAGCGACCAGCTGAGAATTTGGATTCAAATGGACTTTTAGGTATGAAACCGAGGAGAGACTGCAATGATGGTGACACCGTTGCAAAGCAGCCTGTGTGCTGAAGAGGCCCAGCATTAGCTTTCCCTGCTGGTTCTTCTGCTGTGGGAGCAGATGCCACTGTTCATTCTGTGCTGACTGTGTTGCTGCGCAGCAGAGAGCAGGCTCTGAACTGATTCCATTCAAATGCTTTTCCTGTATGAAAGGGAGCAGTGAAAGCAACGATGGATGCACCAATGTAAAGGTGATTGTGTGCTGAACAGGTCCAGCACAGCTTTCAATCCTGGCTCTTCTGCTGTGGGAGCAGAGGCCAAACGTTCGTGCTGTACTCACTGGGCTGCTGGGCAGCTGAAAGCGACCAGCTGAGAATTTGGATTCAAATGGACTTTTAGGTATGAAACCGAGGAGAGACTGCAATGATGGTGACACCGTTGCAAAGCAGCCTGTGTGCTGAAGAGGCCCAGCATTAACTTTCCCTGCTGGTTCTTCTGCTGTGGGAGCAGATGCCACTGTTCATTCTGTGCTGACTTTGTTGCTGCGCAGCAGAGAGCAGGCTCTGAACTGATTCCATTCAAATGATTTTCCTGTATGAAAGGGAGCAGTGAAAGCAACGATGGATGCACCGATGTAAAAGTGACTGTGTGCTGAACAGGTCCAACGCCAGCTTTCCCTCCTGGCTCTTCTGCTGTGGGAGCAGAGGCCAAACGTTCGTGCTGTACTCACTGTGCTGCAGGGCAGCTGAAAGCGACCACCTGAGAATTTGGATTCAAATGGACTTTTAGGTATGAAACCGAGGAGAGACTGCAATGATGGTGACACCGTTGCAAAGCAGCCTGTGTGCTGAAGAGGCCCAGCACCAGCTTTCCCTGCTGGTTCTTCTGCTGTGGGAGCAGATGCCACAGTTCATTCTGTGCTGACTGTGTTGCTGCCAGCAGAGAGCAGGCTCTGAACTGATTCCATTCAAATGCTTTTCCTGTATGAAAGGGAGCAGTGAAAGCAACGATGGATGCACCAATGTAAATTTGATTGTGTGCTGAACAGGTCCAGCACCAGCTTTCAATCCTGACACTTCTGCTGTGGGAGCAGAGGCCAAACGTTCGTGCTGTACTCACTGTGCTGCCTGCAGCTGAGAGAGACCAGCTGAGAATTTGGATTCAAATGGAGTTTTAGGTATGAAACCGAGGAGAGACTGCAATGATGGTGACACCATTGCAAAGCAGCCTGTGTGCTGAAGAGGCCCAGCACTAGCTTTCCCTGCTGGTTCTTCTGCTGTGGGAGCAGATGTCACTGTTCATTCTGGAGAGCAGGCTCTGAACTGATTCCATTCAAATGCTTTTCCTGTATGAAAGGGAGCAGTGAAAGCAACGATGGATGCACCAATGTAAAGGTGATTGTGTGCTGAACAGGTCCAGCACAAGCTTTCCCTCCTGGCTCATCTGCTGTGGGAGCAGAAGCCAAACGTTCGTGCTGTACTCACTGTGCTGCTGGGCAGCTGAAAGCGACCAGCTGAGAATTTGGATTCAAATGGAGTTTTAGGTATGAAACCGAGGAGAGACTGCAATGATGGTGACACCGTTGCAAAGCAGCCTGTGTGCTGAAGAGGCCCAGCACTAGCTTTCCCTGCTGGTTCTTCTGCTGTGGGAGCAGATGCCACTGTTCATTCTGTGCTGACTGTGTTGCTGCCAGCAGAGAGCAGGCTCTGAACTGATTCCATTCAAATGCTTTTCCTGTATGAAAGGGAGCAGTGAAAGCAACGATGGATGCACCAATGTAAAGGTGATTGTGTGCTGAACAGGTCCAGCACAAGCTTTCAATCCTGGCTCTTCTGCTGTGGGAGCAGAAGCCAAACGTTCGTGCTGTACTCACTGTGCTGCTGGGCAGCTGAAAGCGACCAGCTGAGAATTTGGATTCAAATGGAGTTTTAGGTATGAAACCGAGGAGAGACTGCAATGATGGTGACACCGTTGCAAAGCAGCCTGTGTGCTGAAGAGGCCCAGCACTAGCTTTCCCTGCTGGTTCTTCTGCTGTGGGAGCAGATGCCACTGTTCATTCTGTGCTGACTGTGTTGCTGCGCAGCAGAGAGCAGGCTCTGAACTGATTCCATTCAAATGCTTTTCCTGTATGAAAGGGAGCAGTGAAAGCAACGATGGATGCACCAATGTAAAGGTGATTGTGTGCTGAACAGGTCCAGCACAAGCTTTCAATCCTGGCTCTTCTGCTGTGGGAGCAGAAGCCAAACGTTCGTGCTGTACTCACTGTGCTGCTGGGCAGCTGAGAGCGACCAGCTGAGAATTTGGATTCAAATGGACTTTTAGGTATGAAACCGAGGAGAGACTGCAATGATGGTGACACCGTTGCAAAGCAGCCTGTGTGCTGAAGAGGCCCAGCACTAGCTTTCCCTGCTGGTTCTTCTGCTGTGGGAGCAGATGCCACTGTTCATTCTGTGCTGACTGTGTTGCTGCCAGCAGAGAGCAGGCTCTGAACTGATTCCATTCAAATGCTTTTCCTGTATGAAAGGGAGCAGTGAAAGCAACGATGGATGCACCAATGTAAAGGTGATTGTGTGCTGAACAGGTCCAGCACAAGCTTTCAATCCTGGCTCTTCTGCTGTGGGAGCAGAAGCCAAACGTTCGTGCTGTACTCACTGTGCTGCCTGCAGCTGAGAGAGACCAGCTGAGAATTTGGATTCAAATGGACTTTTAGGTATGAAACCGAGGAGAGACTGCAATGATGGTGACACCGTTGCAAAGCAGCCTGTGTGCTGAAGAGGCCCAGCACTAGCTTTCCCTGCTGGTTCTTCTGCTGTGGGAGCAGATGCCACTGTTCTTTCTGTGCTGACTGTGTTGCTGCCAGCAGAGAGCAGGCTCTGAACTGATTCCATTCAAATGCTTTTCCTGTATGAAAGGGAGCAGTGAAAGCAACGATGGATGCACCAATGTAAAGGTGATTGTGTGCTGAACAGGTCCAGCACAAGCTTTCAATCCTGGCTCTTCTGCTGTGGGAGCAGAAGCCAAACGTTCGTGCTGTACTCACTGTGCTGCTGGGCAGCTGAAAGCGACCAGCTGAGAATTTGGATTCAAATGGAGTTTTAGGTATGAAACCGAGGAGAGACTGCAATGATGGTGACACCGTTGCAAAGCAGCCTGTGTGCTGAAGAGGCCCAGCACTAGCTTTCCCTGCTGGTTCTTCTGCTGTGGGAGCAGATGTCACTGTTCATTCTGCAGAGGCCAAACGTTCGTGCTGTACTCACTGTGCTGCTGGGCAGCTGAAAGCGACCAGCTGAGAATTTGGATTCAAATGGACTTTTAGGTATGAAACCGAGGAGAGACTGCAATGATGGTGACACCGTTGCAAAGCAGCCTGTGTGCTGAAGAGGCCCAGCACTAGCTTTCCCTGCTGGTTCTTCTGCTGTGGGAGCAGATGCCACTGTTCATTCTGTGCTGACTGTGTTGCTGCGTAGCAGAGAGCAGGCTCTGGACTGATTCCATTCAAATGCTTTTCCTGTATGAAAGGGAGCAGTGAAAGCAACGATGGATGCACCGATGTAAAAGTGACTGTGTGCTGAACAGGTCCAACGCCAGCTTTCCCTCCTGGCTCTTCTGCTGTGGGAGCAGAGGCCAAACGTTCGTGCTGTACTCACTGGGCTGCTGGGCAGCTGAAAGCGACCAGCTGAGAATTTGGATTCAAATGGACTTTTAGGTATGAAACCGAGGAGAGACTGCAATGATGGTGACACCGTTGCAAAGCAGCCTGTGTGCTGAAGAGGCCCAGCACTAGCTTTCCCTGCTGGTTCTTCTGCTGTGGGAGCAGATGCCACTGTTCATTCTGTGCTGACTGTGTTGCTGCCAGCAGAGAGCAGGCTCTGAACTGATTCCATTCAAATGCTTTTCCTGTATGAAAGGGAGCAGTGAAAGCAACGATGGATGCACCAATGTAAAGGTGATTGTGTGCTGAACAGGTCCAGCACCAGCTTTCAATCCTGGCTCTTCTGCTGTGGGAGCAGAAGCCAAACGTTCGTGCTGTACTCACTGGGCTGCTGGGCAGCTGAGAGCGACCACCTGAGAATTTGGATTCAAATGGAGTTTTAGGTATGAAACCGAGGAGAGACTGCAATGATGGTGACACCGTTGCAAAGCAGCCTGTGTGCTGAAGAGGCCCAGCATTAACTTTCCCTGCTGGTTCTTCTGCTGTGGGAGCAGATGCCACTGTTCATTCTGTGCTGACTGTGTTGCTGCGCAGCAGAGAGCAGGCTCTGAACTGATTCCATTCAAATGCTTTTCCTGTATGAAAGGGAGCAGTGAAAGCAACGATGGATGCACCGATGTAAAAGTGACTGTGTGCTGAACAGGTCCAACGCCAGCTTTCCCTCCTGGCTCTTCTGCTGTGGGAGCAGAGGCCAAACGTTCGTGCTGTACTCACTGGGCTGCTGGGCAGCTGAAAGCGACCACCTGAGAATTTGGATTCAAATGGACTTTTAGGTATGAAACCGAGGAGAGACTGCAATGATGGTGACACCGTTGCAAAGCAGCCTGTGTGCTGAAGAGGCCCAGCATTAGCTTTCCCTGCTGGTTCTTCTGCTGTGGGAGCAGATGCCACTGTTCATTCTGTGCTGACTGTGTTGCTGCCAGCAGAGAGCAGGCTCTGAACTGATTCCATTCAAATGCTTTTCCTGTATGAAAGGGAGCAGTGAAAGCAACGATGGATGCACCAATGTAAAGGTGATTGTGTGCTGAACAGGTCCAGCACCAGCTTTCAATCCTGACACTTCTGCTGTGGGAGCAGAGGCCAAACGTTCGTGCTGTACTCACTGTGCTGCCTGCAGCTGAGAGCGACCACCTGAGAATTTGGATTCAAATGGACTTTTAGGTATGAAACCGAGGAGAGACTGCAATGATGGTGACACCGTTGCAAAGCAGCCTGTGTGCTGAAGAGGCCCAGCACTAGCTTTCCCTGCTGGTTCTTCTGCTGTGGGAGCAGATGCCACTGTTCATTCTGTGCTGACTGTGTTGCTGCGCAGCAGAGAGCAGGCTCTGAACTGATTCCATTCAAATGCTTTTCCTGTATGAAAGGGAGCAGTGAAAGCAACGATGGATGCACCAATGTAAAGGTGATTGTGTGCTGAACAGGTCCAGCACCAGCTTTCAATCCTGGCTCTTCTGCTGTGGGAGCAGAGGCCAAACGTTCGTGCTGTACTCACTGTGCTGCCTGCAGCTGAGAGCGACCAGCTGAGAATTTGGATTCAAATGGACTTTTAGGTATGAAACCGAGGAGAGACTGCAATGATGGTGACACCGTTGCAAAGCAGCCTGTGTGCTGAAGAGGCCCAGCACTAGCTTTCCCTGCTGGTTCTTCTGCTGTGGGAGCAGATGCCACTGTTCATTCTGTGCTGACTGTGTTGCTGCGCAGCAGAGAGCAGGCTCTGAACTGATTCCATTCAAATGCTTTTCCTGTATGAAAGGGAGCAGTGAAAGCAACGATGGATGCACCAATGTAAAGGTGATTGTGTGCTGAACAGGTCCAGCATAAGCTTTCAATCCTGGCTCTTCTGCTGTGGGAGCAGAAGCCAAACGTTCGTGCTGTACTCACTGTGCTGCTGGGCAGCTGAAAGCGACCAGCTGAGAATTTGGATTCAAATGGACTTTTAGGTATGAAACCGAGGAGAGACTGCAATGATGGTGACACCGTTGCAAAGCAGCCTGTGTGCTGAAGAGGCCCAGCACTAGCTTTCCCTGCTGGTTCTTCTGCTGTGGGAGCAGATGCCACTGTTCTTTCTGTGCTGACTGTGTTGCTGCGCAGCAGAGAGCAGGCTCTGGACTGATTCCATTCAAATGCTTTTCCTGTATGAAAGGGAGCAGTGAAAGCAACGATGGATGCACCGATGTAAAAGTGACTGTGTGCTGAACAGGTCCAACGCCAGCTTTCCCTCCTGGCTCTTCTGCTGTGGGAGCAGAGGCCAAACGTTCGTGCTGTACTCACTGGGCTGCTGGGCAGCTGAAAGCGACCACCTGAGAATTTGGATTCAAATGGACTTTTAGGTATGAAACCGAGGAGAGACTGCAATGATGGTGACACCGTTGCAAAGCAGCCTGTGTGCTGAAGAGGCCCAGCACCAGCTTTCCCTGCTGGTTCTTCTGCTGTGGGAGCAGATGCCACTGTTCTTTCTGTGCTGACTGTGTTGCTGCCAGCAGAGAGCAGGCTCTGAACTGATTCCATTCAAATGCTTTTCCTGTATGAAAGGGAGCAGTGAAAGCAACGATGGATGCACCAATGTAAAGGTGATTGTGTGCTGAACAGGTCCAGCACCAGCTTTCAATCCTGACACTTCTGCTGTGGGAGCAGAGGCCAAACGTTCGTGCTGTACTCACTGTGCTGCCTGCAGCTGAGAGCGACCACCTGAGAATTTGGATTCAAATGGACTTTTAGGTATGAAACCGAGGAGAGACTGCAATGATGGTGACACCGTTGCAAAGCAGCCTGTGTGCTGAAGAGGCCCAGCATTAACTTTCCCTGCTGGTTCTTCTGCTGTGGGAGCAGATGCCACTGTTCATTCTGTGCTGACTGTGTTGCTGCGCAGCAGAGAGCAGGCTCTGAACTGATTCCATTCAAATGCTTTTCCTGTATGAAAGGGAGCAGTGAAAGCAACGATGGATGCACCGATGTAAAAGTGACTGTGTGCTGAACAGGTCCAACGCCAGCTTTCCCTCCTGGCTCTTCTGCTGTGGGAGCAGAGGCCAAACGTTCGTGCTGTACTCACTGGGCTGCTGGGCAGCTGAAAGCGACCACCTGAGAATTTGGATTCAAATGGACTTTTAGGTATGAAACCGAGGAGAGACTGCAATGATGGTGACACCGTTGCAAAGCAGCCTGTGTGCTGAAGAGGCCCAGCACTAGCTTTCCCTGCTGGTTCTTCTGCTGTGGGAGCAGATGCCACTGTTCTTTCTGTGCTGACTGTGTTGCTGCCAGCAGAGAGCAGGCTCTGAACTGATTCCATTCAAATGCTTTTCCTGTATGAAAGGGAGCAGTGAAAGCAACGATGGATGCACCAATGTAAAGGTGATTGTGTGCTGAACAGGTCCAGCACCAGCTTTCAATCCTGACACTTCTGCTGTGGGAGCAGAGGCCAAACGTTCGTGCTGTACTCACTGTGCTGCCTGCAGCTGAGAGCGACCACCTGAGAATTTGGATTCAAATGGACTTTTAGGTATGAAACCGAGGAGAGACTGCAATGATGGTGACACCGTTGCAAAGCAGCCTGTGTGCTGAAGAGGCCCAGCACTAGCTTTCCCTGCTGGTTCTTCTGCTGTGGGAGCAGATGCCACTGTTCATTCTGTGCTGACTGTGTTGCTGCGCAGCAGAGAGCAGGCTCTGAACTGATTCCATTCAAATGCTTTTCCTGTATGAAAGGGAGCAGTGAAAGCAACGATGGATGCACCGATGTAAAAGTGACTGTGTGCTGAACAGGTCCAACGCCAGCTTTCCCTCCTGGCTCTTCTGCTGTGGGAGCAGAGGCCAAACGTTCGTGCTGTACTCACTGGGCTGCTGGGCAGCTGAAAGCGACCACCTGAGAATTTGGATTCAAATGGACTTTTAGGTATGAAACCGAGGAGAGACTGCAATGATGGTGACACCGTTGCAAAGCAGCCTGTGTGCTGAAGAGGCCCAGCACCAGCTTTCCCTGCTGGTTCTTCTGCTGTGGGAGCAGATGCCACTGTTCTTTCTGTGCTGACTGTGTTGCTGCCAGCAGAGAGCAGGCTCTGGACTGATTCCATTCAAATGCTTTTCCTGTATGAAAGGGAGCAGTGAAAGCAACGATGGATGCACCGATGTAAAAGTGACTGTGTGCTGAACAGGTCCAACGCCAGCTTTCCCTCCTGGCTCTTCTGCTGTGGGAGCAGAGGCCAAACGTTCGTGCTGTACTCACTGGGCTGCTGGGCAGCTGAAAGCGACCAGCTGAGAATTTGGATTCAAATGGACTTTTAGGTATGAAACCGAGGAGAGACTGCAATGATGGTGACACCGTTGCAAAGCAGCCTGTGTGCTGAAGAGGCCCAGCACTAGCTTTCCCTGCTGGTTCTTCTGCTGTGGGAGCAGATGCCACTGTTCTTTCTGTGCTGACTGTGTTGCTGCCAGCAGAGAGCAGGCTCTGGACTGATTCCATTCAAATGCTTTTCCTGTATGAAAGGGAGCAGTGAAAGCAACGATGGATGCACCGATGTAAAAGTGACTGTGTGCTGAACAGGTCCAACGCCAGCTTTCCCTCCTGGCTCTTCTGCTGTGGGAGCACAGGCCAAACGTTTGTGCTGTACTCACTGGGCTGCTGGGCAGCTGAAAGCGACCACCTGAGAATTTGGATTCAAATGGACTTTTAGGTATGAAACCGAGGAGAGACTGCAATGATGGTGACACCGTTGCAAAGCAGCCTGTGTGCTGAAGAGGCCCAGCACTAGCTTTCCCTGCTGGTTCTTCTGCTGTGGGAGCAGATGCCACTGTTCCTTCTGTGCTGACTGTGTTGCTGCGCAGCAGAGAGCAGACTCTGAACTGATTCCATTCAAATGCTTTTCCTGTATGAAAGGGAGCAGTGAAAGCAACGATGGATGCACCAATGTAAAAGTGACTGTGTGCTGAACAGGTCCAGCCAGCTTTCAATCCTGGCTCTTCTGCTGTGGGAGCAGAGGCCAAACGTTCGTGCTGTACTCACTGTGCTGCTGGGCAGCTGAAAGCGACCACCTGAGAATTTGGATTCAAATGGACTTTTAGGTATGAAACCGAGGAGAGACTGCAATGATGGTGACACCGTTGCAAAGCAGCCTGTGTGCTGAAGAGGCCCAGCACTAGCTTTCCCTGCTGGTTCTTCTGCTGTGGGAGCAGATGCCACTGTTCATTCTGTGCTGACTGTGTTGCTGCCAGCAGAGAGCAGGCTCTGAACTGATTCCATTCAAATGCTTTTCCTGTATGAAAGGGAGCAGTGAAAGCAACGATGGATGCACCAATGTAAAGGTGATTGTGTGCTGAACAGGTCCAGCACCAGCTTTCAATCCTGGCTCTTCTGCTGTGGGAGCAGAAGCCAAACGTTCGTGCTGTACTCACTGTGCTGCTGGGCAGCTGAGAGCGACCAGCTGAGAATTTGGATTCAAATGGACTTTTAGGTATGAAACCGAGGAGAGACTGCAATGATGGTGACACCGTTGCAAAGCAGCCTGTGTGCTGAAGAGGCCCAGCACTAGCTTTCCCTGCTGGTTCTTCTGCTGTGGGAGCAGATGCCACTGTTCTTTCTGTGCTGACTGTGTTGCTGCGCAGCAGAGAGCAGGCTCTGGACTGATTCCATTCAAATGCTTTTCCTGTATGAAAGGGAGCAGTGAAAGCAACGATGGATGCACCGATGTAAAAGTGACTGTGTGCTGAACAGGTCCAACGCCAGCTTTCCCTCCTGGCTCTTCTGCTGTGGGAGCAGAGGCCAAACGTTCGTGCTGTACTCACTGGGCTGCTGGGCAGCTGAAAGCGACCAGCTGAGAATTTGGATTCAAATGGACTTTTAGGTATGAAACCGAGGAGAGACTGCAATGATGGTGACACCGTTGCAAAGCAGCCTGTGTGCTGAAGAGGCCCAGCACTAGCTTTCCCTGCTGGTTCTTCTGCTGTGGGAGCAGATGCCACTGTTCATTCTGTGCTGACTGTGTTGCTGCCAGCAGAGAGCAGGCTCTGAACTGATTCCATTCAAATGCTTTTCCTGTATGAAAGGGAGCAGTGAAAGCAACGATGGATGCACCAATGTAAAGGTGATTGTGTGCTGAACAGGTCCAGCACCAGCTTTCAATCCTGACTCTTCTGCTGTGGGAGCAGAAGCCAAACGTTCGTGCTGTACTCACTGTGCTGCCTGCAGCTGAGAGCGACCAGCTGAGAATTTGGATTCAAATGGACTTTTAGGTATGAAACCGAGGAGAGACTGCAATGATGGTGACACCGTTGCAAAGCAGCCTGTGTGCTGAAGAGGCCCAGCACTAGCTTTCCCTGCTGGTTCTTCTGCTGTGGGAGCAGATGCCACTGTTCATTCTGTGCTGACTGTGTTGCTGCGCAGCAGAGAGCAGGCTCTGGACTGATTCCATTCAAATGCTTTTCCTGTATGAAAGGGAGCAGTGAAAGCAACGATGGATGCACCGATGTAAAAGTGACTGTGTGCTGAACAGGTCCAACGCCAGCTTTCCCTCCTGGCTCTTCTGCTGTGGGAGCAGAGGCCAAACGTTCGTGCTGTACTCACTGGGCTGCTGGGCAGCTGAAAGCGACCAGCTGAGAATTTGGATTCAAATGGACTTTTAGGTATGAAACCGAGGAGAGACTGCAATGATGGTGACACCGTTGCAAAGCAGCCTGTGTGCTGAAGAGGCCCAGCACTAGCTTTCCCTGCTGGTTCTTCTGCTGTGGGAGCAGATGCCACTGTTCATTCTGTGCTGACTGTGTTGCTGCCAGCAGAGAGCAGGCTCTGGACTGATTCCATTCAAATGCTTTTCCTGTATGAAAGGGAGCAGTGAAAGCAACGATGGATGCACCGATGTAAAAGTGACTGTGTGCTGAACAGGTCCAACGCCAGCTTTCCCTCCTGGCTCTTCTGCTGTGGGAGCAGAGGCCAAACGTTCGTGCTGTACTCACTGGGCTGCTGGGCAGCTGAAAGCGACCACCTGAGAATTTGGATTCAAATGGACTTTTAGGTATGAAACCGAGGAGAGACTGCAATGATGGTGACACCGTTGCAAAGCAGCCTGTGTGCTGAAGAGGCCCAGCACCAGCTTTCCCTGCTGGTTCTTCTGCTGTGGGAGCAGATGCCACTGTTCATTCTGTGCTGACTGTGTTGCTGCCAGCAGAGAGCAGGCTCTGAACTGATTCCATTCAAATGCTTTTCCTGTATGAAAGGGAGCAGTGAAAGCAACGATGGATGCACCAATGTAAAGGTGATTGTGTGCTGAACAGGTCCAGCACCAGCTTTCAATCCTGACACTTCTGCTGTGGGAGCAGAGGCCAAACGTTCGTGCTGTACTCACTGTGCTGCCTGCAGCTGAGAGCGACCACCTGAGAATTTGGATTCAAATGGACTTTTAGGTATGAAACCGAGGAGAGACTGCAATGATGGTGACACCGTTGCAAAGCAGCCTGTGTGCTGAAGAGGCCCAGCATTAGCTTTCCCTGCTGGTTCTTCTGCTGTGGGAGCAGATGCCACTGTTCATTCTGTGCTGACTGTGTTGCTGCGCAGCAGAGAGCAGGCTCTGAACTGATTCCATTCAAATGCTTTTCCTGTATGAAAGGGAGCAGTGAAAGCAACGATGGATGCACCGATGTAAAAGTGACTGTGTGCTGAACAGGTCCAACGCCAGCTTTCCCTGGATGCACCAATGTAAAGGTGATTGTGTGCTGAACAGGTCCAGCACCAGCTTTCAATCCTGACACTTCTGCTGTGGGAGCAGAGGCCAAACGTTCGTGCTGTACTCACTGTGCTGCCTGCAGCTGAGAGCGACCACCTGAGAATTTGGATTCAAATGGACTTTTAGGTATGAAACCGAGGAGAGACTGCAATGATGGTGACACCGTTGCAAAGCAGCCTGTGTGCTGAAGAGGCCCAGCACTAGCTTTCCCTGCTGGTTCTTCTGCTGTGGGAGCAGATGCCACTGTTCATTCTGTGCTGACTGTGTTGCTGCCAGCAGAGAGCAGGCTCTGAACTGATTCCATTCAAATGCTTTTCCTGTATGAAAGGGAGCAGTGAAAGCAACGATGGATGCACCAATGTAAAGGTGATTGTGTGCTGAACAGGTCCAGCACCAGCTTTCAATCCTGACTCTTCTGCTGTGGGAGCAGAAGCCAAACGTTCGTGCTGTACTCACTGTGCTGCTGGGCAGCTGAAAGCGACCAGCTGAGAATTTGGATTCAAATGGACTTTTAGGTATGAAACCGAGGAGAGACTGCAATGATGGTGACACCGTTGCAAAGCAGCCTGTGTGCTGAAGAGGCCCAGCACCTAGCTTTCCCTGCTGGTTCTTCTGCTGTGGGAGCAGATGCCACTGTTCATTCTGTGCTGACTGTGTTGCTGCCAGCAGAGAGCAGGCTCTGAACTGATTCCATTCAAATGCTTTTCCTGTATGAAAGGGAGCAGTGAAAGCAACGATGGATGCACCAATGTAAAGGTGATTGTGTGCTGAACAGGTCCAGCACCAGCTTTCAATCCTGGCTCTTCTGCTGTGGGAGCAGAAGCCAAACGTTCGTGCTGTACTCACTGTGCTGCTGGGCAGCTGAGAGCGACCAGCTGAGAATTTGGATTCAAATGGACTTTTAGGTATGAAACCGAGGAGAGACTGCAATGATGGTGACACCGTTGCAAAGCAGCCTGTGTGCTGAAGAGGCCCAGCACCAGCTTTCCCTGCTGGTTCTTCTGCTGTGGGAGCAGATGCCACTGTTCTTTCTGTGCTGACTGTGTTGCTGCCAGCAGAGAGCAGGCTCTGAACTGATTCCATTCAAATGCTTTTCCTGTATGAAAGGGAGCAGTGAAAGCAACGATGGATGCACCAATGTAAAGGTGATTGTGTGCTGAACAGGTCCAGCACCAGCTTTCAATCCTGACACTTCTGCTGTGGGAGCAGAGGCCAAACGTTCGTGCTGTACTCACTGTGCTGCCTGCAGCTGAGAGCGACCACCTGAGAATTTGGATTCAAATGGACCTTTAGGTATGAAACCGAGGAGAGACTGCAATGATGGTGACACCGTTGCAAAGCAGCCTGTGTGCTGAAGAGGCCCAGCACTAGCTTTCCCTGCTGGTTCTTCTGCTGTGGGAGCAGATGCCACTGTTCATTCTGTGCTGACTGTGTTGCTGCGTAGCAGAGAGCAGGCTCTGGACTGATTCCATTCAAATGCTTTTCCTGTATGAAAGGGAGCAGTGAAAGCAACGATGGATGCACCAATGTAAAGGTGATTGTGTGCTGAACAGGTCCAGCACCAGCTTTCAATCCTGACACTTCTGCTGTGGGAGCAGAGGCCAAACGTTCGTGCTGTACTCACTGTGCTGCTGGGCAGCTGAAAGCGACCAGCTGAGAATTTGGATTCAAATGGACTTTTAGGTATGAAACCGAGGAGAGACTGCAATGATGGTGACACCGTTGCAAAGCAGCCTGTGTGCTGAAGAGGCCCAGCACCAGCTTTCCCTGCTGGTTCTTCTGCTGTGGGAGCAGATGCCACTGTTCTTTCTGTGCTGACTGTGTTGCTGCCAGCAGAGAGCAGGCTCTGAACTGATTCCATTCAAATGCTTTTCCTGTATGAAAGGGAGCAGTGAAAGCAACGATGGATGCACCAATGTAAAGGTGATTGTGTGCTGAACAGGTCCAGCACCAGCTTTTAATCCTGACACTTCTGCTGTGGGAGCAGAGGCCAAACGTTCGTGCTGTACTCACTGTGCTGCCTGCAGCTGAGAGCGACCACCTGAGAATTTGGATTCAAATGGACCTTTAGGTATGAAACCGAGGAGAGACTGCAATGATGGTGACACCGTTGCAAAGCAGCCTGTGTGCTGAAGAGGCCCAGCACTAGCTTTCCCTGCTGGTTCTTCTGCTGTGGGAGCAGATGCCACTGTTCATTCTGTGCTAACTGTGCTGCTGCGCAGCAGAGAGCAGGCTCTGAACTGATTCCATTCAAATGCTTTTCCTGTATGAAAGGGAGCAGTGAAAGCAACGATGGATGCACCAATGTAAAGGTGATTGTGTGCTGAACAGGTCCAGCACCAGCTTTCAATCCTAACACTTCTGCTGTGGGAGCAGAGGCCAAACGTTCGTGCTGTACTCACTGTGCTGCCTGCAGCTGAGAGCGACCACCTGAGAATTTGGATTCAAATGGACTTTTAGGTATGAAACCGAGGAGAGACTGCAATGATGGTGACACCGTTGCAAAGCAGCCTGTGTGCTGAAGAGGCCCAGCACTAGCTTTCCCTGCTGGTTCTTCTGCTGTGGGAGCAGATGCCACTGTTCATTCTGTGCTGACTGTGTTGCTGCGCAGCAGAGAGCAGGCTCTGAACTGATTCCATTCAAATGCTTTTCCTGTATGAAAGGGAGCAGTGAAAGCAACGATATATGCACCGATGTAAAAGTGACTGTGTGCTGAACAGGTCCAACGCCAGCTTTCCCTCCTGGCTCTTCTGCTGTGGGAGCAGAGGCCAAACGTTCGTGCTGTACTCACTGGGCTGCTGGGCAGCTGAAAGCGACCAGCTGAGAATTTGGATTCAAATGGACTTTTAGGTATGAAACCGAGGAGAGACTGCAATGATGGTGACACCGTTGCAAAGCAGCCTGTGTGCTGAAGAGGCCCAGCACCAGCTTTCCCTGCTGGTTCTTCTGCTGTGGGAGCAGATGCCACTGTTCATTCTGTGCTGACTGTGTTGCTGCGCAGCAGAGAGCAGGCTCTGAACTGATTCCATTCAAATGCTTTTCCTGTATGAAAGGGAGCAGTGAAAGCAACGATATATGCACCGATGTAAAAGTGACTGTGTGCTGAACAGGTCCAACGCCAGCTTTCCCTCCTGGCTCTTCTGCTGTGGGAGCAGAGGCCAAACGTTCGTGCTGTACTCACTGGGCTGCTGGGCAGCTGAAAGCGACCAGCTGAGAATTTGGATTCAAATGGACTTTTAGGTATGAAACCGAGGAGAGACTGCAATGATGGTGACACCGTTGCAAAGCAGCCTGTGTGCTGAAGAGGCCCAGCACTAGCTTTCCCTGCTGGTTCTTCTGCTGTGGGAGCAGATGCCACTGTTCATTCTGTGCTGACTGTGTTGCTGCCAGCAGAGAGCAGGCTCTGAACTGATTCCATTCAAATGCTTTTCCTGTATGAAAGGGAGCAGTGAAAGCAACGATGGATGCACCAATGTAAAGGTGATTGTGTGCTGAACAGGTCCAGCACCAGCTTTGTGACACTTCTGCTGTGGGAGCAGAGGCCAAACGTTCGTGCTGTACTCACTGTGCTGCCTGCAGCTGAGAGCGACCACCTGAGAATTTGGATTCAAATGGACTTTTAGGTATGAAACCGAGGAGAGACTGCAATGATGGTGACACCGTTGCAAAGCAGCCTGTGTGCTGAAGAGGCCCAGCATTAGCTTTCCCTGCTGGTTCTTCTGCTGTGGGAGCAGATGCCACTGTTCATTCTGTGCTGACTGTGTTGCTGCAGCAGAGAGCAGGCTCTGAACTGATTCCATTCAAATGCTTTTCCTGTATGAAAGGGAGCAGTGAAAGCAACGATGGATGCACCAATGTAAAGGTGATTGTGTGCTGAACAGGTCCAGCACCAGCTTTCAATCCTGACACTTCTGCTGTGGGAGCAGAGGCCAAACGTTCGTGCTGTACTCACTGTGCTGCCTGCAGCTGAGAGCGACCACCTGAGAATTTGGATTCAAATGGACTTTTAGGTATGAAACCGAGGAGAGACTGCAATGATGGTGACACCGTTGCAAAGCAGCCTGTGTGCTGAAGAGGCCCAGCACCAGCTTTCCCTGCTGGTTCTTCTGCTGTGGGAGCAGATGCCACTGTTCTTTCTGTGCTGACTGTGTTGCTGCGCAGCAGAGAGCAGGCTCTGAACTGATTCCATTCAAATGCTTTTCCTGTATGAAAGGGAGCAGTGAAAGCAACGATGGATGCACCAATGTAAAGGTGATTGTGTGCTGAACAGGTCCAGCACCAGCTTTCAATCCTGACACTTCTGCTGTGGGAGCAGAGGCCAAACGTTCGTGCTGTACTCACTGTGCTGCCTGCAGCTGAGAGCGACCACCTGAGAATTTGGATTCAAATGGACCTTTAGGTATGAAACCGAGGAGAGACTGCAATGATGGTGACACCGTTGCAAAGCAGCCTGTGTGCTGAAGAGGCCCAGCACTAGCTTTCCCTGCTGGTTCTTCTGCTGTGGGAGCAGATGCCACTGTTCATTCTGCGCTGACTGTGTTGCTGCGTAGCAGGGAGCAGGCTCTGGACTGATTCCATTCAAATGCTTTTCCTGTATGAAAGGGAGCAGTGAAAGCAACGATGGATGCACCAATGTAAAGTTGATTGTGTGCTGAACAGGTCCAGCACCAGCTTTCAATCCTGACACTTCTGCTGTGGGAGCAGAGGCCAAACGTTCGTGCTGTACTCACTGTGCTGCCTGCAGCTGAGAGCGACCACCTGAGAATTTGGATTCAAATGGAGTTTTAGGTATGAAACCGAGGAGAGACTGCAATGATGGTGACACCGTTGCAAAGCAGCCTGTGTGCTGAAGAGGCCCAGCATTAGCTTTCCCTGCTGGTTCTTCTGCTGTGGGAGCAGATGCCACTGTTCATTCTGTGCTGACAGTGTTGCTGCGCAGCAGAGAGCAGGCTCTGAACTGATTCCATTCAAATGCTTTTCCTGTATGAAAGGGAGCAGTGAAAGCAACGATGGATGCACCAATGTAAAGGTGATTGTGTGCTGAACAGGTCCAGCACAAGCTTTCAATCCTGGCTCTTCTGCTGTGGGAGCAGAAGCCAAACGTTCGTGCTGTACTCACTGTGCTGCTGGGCAGCTGAAAGCGACCAGCTGAGAATTTGGATTCAAATGGACTTTTAGGTATGAAACCGAGGAGAGACTGCAATGATGGTGACACCGTTGCAAAGCAGCCTGTGTGCTGAAGAGGCCCAGCACTAGCTTTCCCTGCTGGTTCTTCTGCTGTGGGAGCAGATGCCACTGTTCTTTCTGTGCTGACTGTGTTGCTGCCAGCAGAGAGCAGGCTCTGAACTGATTCCATTCAAATGCTTTTCCTGTATGAAAGGGAGCAGTGAAAGCAACGATGGATGCACCAATGTAAAGGTGATTGTGTGCTGAACAGGTCCAGCACCAGCTTTCAATCCTGACACTTCTGCTGTGGGAGCAGAGGCCAAACGTTCGTGCTGTACTCACTGTGCTGCCTGCAGCTGAGAGCGACCACCTGAGAATTTGGATTCAAATGGACCTTTAGGTATGAAACCGAGGAGAGACTGCAATGATGGTGACACCGTTGCAAAGCAGCCTGTGTGCTGAAGAGGCCCAGCACTAGCTTTCCCTGCTGGTTCTTCTGCTGTGGGAGCAGATGCCACTGTTCATTCTGCGCTGACTGTGTTGCTGCGTAGCAGAGAGCAGGCTCTGGACTGATTCCATTCAAATGCTTTTCCTGTATGAAAGGGAGCAGTGAAAGCAACGATGGATGCACCAATGTAAAGGTGATTGTGTGCTGAACAGGTCCAGCACCAGCTTTCAATCCTGACACTTCTGCTGTGGGAGCAGAGGCCAAACGTTCGTGCTGTACTCACTGTGCTGCCTGCAGCTGAGAGCGACCACCTGAGAATTTGGATTCAAATGGACTTTTAGGTATGAAACCGAGGAGAGACTGCAATGATGGTGACACCGTTGCAAAGCAGCCTGTGTGCTGAAGAGGCCCAGCACTAGCTTTCCCTGCTGGTTCTTCTGCTGTGGGAGCAGATGCCACTGTTCATTCTGTGCTGACTGTGTTGCTGCGCAGCAGAGAGCAGGCTCTGAACTGATTCCATTCAAATGCTTTTCCTGTATGAAAGGGAGCAGTGAAAGCAACGATGGATGCACCAATGTAAAGGTGATTGTGTGCTGAACAGGTCCAGCACAAGCTTTCAATCCTGGCTCTTCTGCTGTGGGAGCAGAGGCCAAACGTTCGTGCTGTACTCACTGGGCTGCTGGGCAGCTGAAAGCGACCAGCTGAGAATTTGGATTCAAATGGACTTTTAGGTATGAAACCGAGGAGAGACTGCAATGATGGTGACACCGTTGCAAAGCAGCCTGTGTGCTGAAGAGGCCCAGCACCAGCTTTCCCTGCTGGTTCTTCTGCTGTGGGAGCAGATGCCACTGTTCTTTCTGTGCTGACTGTGTTGCTGCCAGCAGAGAGCAGGCTCTGAACTGATTCCATTCAAATGCTTTTCCTGTATGAAAGGGAGCAGTGAAAGCAACGATGGATGCACCAATGTAAAGGTGATTGTGTGCTGAACAGGTCCAGCACCAGCTTTCAATCCTGACACTTCTGCTGTGGGAGCAGAGGCCAAACGTTCGTGCTGTACTCACTGTGCTGCCTGCAGCTGAGAGCGACCACCTGAGAATTTGGATTCAAATGGACCTTTAGGTATGAAACCGAGGAGAGACTGCAATGATGGTGACACCGTTGCAAAGCAGCCTGTGTGCTGAAGAGGCCCAGCACTAGCTTTCCCTGCTGGTTCTTCTGCTGTGGGAGCAGATGCCACTGTTCATTCTGTGCTGACTGTGTTGCTGCCAGCAGAGAGCAGGCTCTGAACTGATTCCATTCAAATGCTTTTCCTGTATGAAAGGGAGCAGTGAAAGCAACGATGGATGCACCAATGTAAAGGTGATTGTGTGCTGAACAGGTCCAGCACCAGCTTTCAATCCTGACACTTCTGCTGTGGGAGCAGAGGCCAAACGTTCGTGCTGTACTCACTGTGCTGCCTGCAGCTGAGAGCGACCAGCTGAGAATTTGGATTCAAATGGACTTTTAGGTATGAAACCGAGGAGAGACTGCAATGATGGTGACACCGTTGCAAAGCAGCCTGTGTGCTGAAGAGGCCCAGCATTAGCTTTCCCTGCTGGTTCTTCTGCTGTGGGAGCAGATGCCACTGTTCATTCTGTGCTGACTGTGTTGCTGCGCAGCAGAGAGCAGGCTCTGAACTGATTCCATTCAAATGCTTTTCCTGTATGAAAGGGAGCAGTGAAAGCAACGATGGATGCACCGATGTAAAAGTGACTGTGTGCTGAACAGGTCCAACGCCAGCTTTCCCTCCTGGCTCTTCTGCTGTGGGAGCAGAGGCCAAACGTTCGTGCTGTACTCACTGGGCTGCTGGGCAGCTGAAAGCGACCAGCTGAGAATTTGGATTCAAATGGACTTTTAGGTATGAAACCGAGGAGAGACTGCAATGATGGTGACACCGTTGCAAAGCAGCCTGTGTGCTGAAGAGGCCCAGCACCAGCTTTCCCTGCTGGTTCTTCTGCTGTGGGAGCAGATGCCACTGTTCTTTCTGTGCTGACTGTGTTGCTGCCAGCAGAGAGCAGGCTCTGAACTGATTCCATTCAAATGCTTTTCCTGTATGAAAGGGAGCAGTGAAAGCAACGATGGATGCACCAATGTAAAGGTGATTGTGTGCTGAACAGGTCCAGCACCAGCTTTCGATCCTGACACTTCTGCTGTGGGAGCAGAGGCCAAACGTTCGTGCTGTACTCACTGTGCTGCCTGCAGCTGAGAGCGACCACCTGAGAATTTGGATTCAAATGGAGTTTTAGGTATGAAACCGAGGAGAGACTGCAATGATGGTGACACCGTTGCAAAGCAGCCTGTGTGCTGAAGAGGCCCAGCATTAACTTTCCCTGCTGGTTCTTCTGCTGTGGGAGCAGATGCCACTGTTCATTCTGTGCTGACTGTGTTGCTGCGCAGCAGAGAGCAGGCTCTGAACTGATTCCATTCAAATGCTTTTCCTGTATGAAAGGGAGCAGTGAAAGCAACGATGGATGCACCGATGTAAAAGTGACTGTGTGCTGAACAGGTCCAACGCCAGCTTTCCCTCCTGGCTCTTCTGCTGTGGGAGCAGAGGCCAAACGTTCGTGCTGTACTCACTGGGCTGCTGGGCAGCTGAAAGCGACCAGCTGAGAATTTGGATTCAAATGGACTTTTAGGTATGAAACCGAGGAGAGACTGCAATGATGGTGACACCGTTGCAAAGCAGCCTGTGTGCTGAAGAGGCCCAGCACTAGCTTTCCCTGCTGGTTCTTCTGCTGTGGGAGCAGATGCCACTGTTCTTTCTGTGCTGACTGTGTTGCTGCCAGCAGAGAGCAGGCTCTGAACTGATTCCATTCAAATGCTTTTCCTGTATGAAAGGGAGCAGTGAAAGCAACGATGGATGCACCAATGTAAAGGTGATTGTGTGCTGAACAGGTCCAGCACCAGCTTTCAATCCTAACATTTCTGCTGTGGGAGCAGAGGCCAAACGTTCGTGCTGTACTCACTGTGCTGCCTGCAGCTGAGAGCGACCACCTGAGAATTTGGATTCAAATGGACTTTTAGGTATGAAACCGAGGAGAGACTGCAATGATGGTGACACCGTTACAAAGCAGCCTGTGTGCTGAAGAGGCCCAGCACCAGCTTTCCCTGCTGGTTCTTCTGCTGTGGGAGCAGATGCCACTGTTCATTCTGTGCTGACTGTGTTGCTGCCAGCAGAGAGCAGGCTCTGAACTGATTCCATTCAAATGCTTTTCCTGTATGAAAGGGAGCAGTGAAAGCAACGATGGATGCACCAATGTAAAGGTGATTGTGTGCTGAACAGGTCCAGCACCAGCTTTCAATCCTGACACTTCTGCTGTGGGAGCAGAGGCCAAACGTTCGTGCTGTACTCACTGTGCTGCCTGCAGCTGAGAGCGACCACCTGAGAATTTGGATTCAAATGGACTTTTAGGTATGAAACCGAGGAGAGACTGCAATGATGGTGACACCGTTGCAAAGCAGCCTGTGTGCTGAAGAGGCCCAGCACTAGCTTTCCCTGCTGGTTCTTCTGCTGTGGGAGCAGATGCCACTGTTCATTCTGCGCTGTATGGCTGCGTAGCAGAGAGCAGGCTCTGGACTGATTCCATTCAAATGCTTTTCCTGTATGAAAGGGAGCAGTGAAAGCAACGATGGATGCACCGATGTAAAAGTGACTGTGTGCTGAACAGGTCCAACGCCAGCTTTCCCTCCTGGCTCTTCTGCTGTGGGAGCAGAGGCCAAACGTTCGTGCTGTACTCACTGGGCTGCTGGGCAGCTGAAAGCGACCAGCTGAGAATTTGGATTCAAATGGACTTTTAGGTATGAAACCGAGGAGAGACTGCAATGATGGTGACACCGTTGCAAAGCAGCCTGTGTGCTGAAGAGGCCCAGCACTAGCTTTCCCTGCTGGTTCTTCTGCTGTGGGAGCAGATGCCACTGTTCTTTCTGTGCTGACTGTGTTGCTGCCAGCAGAGAGCAGGCTCTGGACTGATTCCATTCAAATGCTTTTCCTGTATGAAAGGGAGCAGTGAAAGCAACGATGGATGCACCGATGTAAAAGTGACTGTGTGCTGAACAGGTCCAACGCCAGCTTTCCCTCCTGGCTCTTCTGCTGTGGGAGCAGAGGCCAAACGTTCGTGCTGTACTCACTGGGCTGCTGGGCAGCTGAAAGCGACCACCTGAGAATTTGGATTCAAATGGACTTTTAGGTATGAAACCGAGGAGAGACTGCAATGATGGTGACACCGTTGCAAAGCAGCCTGTGTGCTGAAGAGGCCCAGCACTAGCTTTCCCTGCTGGTTCTTCTGCTGTGGGAGCAGATGCCACTGTTCTTTCTGTGCTGACTGTGTTGCTGCCAGCAGAGAGCAGGCTCTGAACTGATTCCATTCAAATGCTTTTCCTGTATGAAAGGGAGCAGTGAAAGCAACGATGGATGCACCAATGTAAAGGTGATTGTGTGCTGAACAGGTCCAGCACCAGCTTTCAATCCTGACACTTCTGCTGTGGGAGCAGAGGCCAAACGTTCGTGCTGTACTCACTGTGCTGCCTGCAGCTGAGAGCGACCACCTGAGAATTTGGATTCAAATGGACTTTTAGGTATGAAACCGAGGAGAGACTGCAATGATGGTGACACCGTTGCAAAGCAGCCTGTGTGCTGAAGAGGCCCAGCACTAGCTTTCCCTGCTGGTTCTTCTGCTGTGGGAGCAGATGCCACTGTTCATTCTGTGCTGACTGTGTTGCTGCCAGCAGAGAGCAGGCTCTGGACTGATTCCATTCAAATGCTTTTCCTGTATGAAAGGGAGCAGTGAAAGCAACGATGGATGCACCGATGTAAAAGTGACTGTGTGCTGAACAGGTCCAACGCCAGCTTTCCCTCCTGGCTCTTCTGCTGTGGGAGCAGAGGCCAAACGTTCGTGCTGTACTCACTGGGCTGCTGGGCAGCTGAAAGCGACCAGCTGAGAATTTGGATTCAAATGGACTTTTAGGTATGAAACCGAGGAGAGACTGCAATGATGGTGACACCGTTGCAAAGCAGCCTGTGTGCTGAAGAGGCCCAGCACTAGCTTTCCCTGCTGGTTCTTCTGCTGTGGGAGCAGATGCCACTGTTCTTTCTGTGCTGACTGTGTTGCTGCCAGCAGAGAGCAGGCTCTGGACTGATTCCATTCAAATGCTTTTCCTGTATGAAAGGGAGCAGTGAAAGCAACGATGGATGCACCGATGTAAAAGTGACTGTGTGCTGAACAGGTCCAACGCCAGCTTTCCCTCCTGGCTCTTCTGCTGTGGGAGCAGAGGCCAAACGTTCGTGCTGTACTCACTGGGCTGCTGGGCAGCTGAAAGCGACCACCTGAGAATTTGGATTCAAATGGACTTTTAGGTATGAAACCGAGGAGAGACTGCAATGATGGTGACACCGTTGCAAAGCAGCCTGTGTGCTGAAGAGGCCCAGCACCAGCTTTCCCTGCTGGTTCTTCTGCTGTGGGAGCAGATGCCACTGTTCTTTCTGTGCTGACTGTGTTGCTGCCAGCAGAGAGCAGGCTCTGAACTGATTCCATTCAAATGCTTTTCCTGTATGAAAGGGAGCAGTGAAAGCAACGATGGATGCACCAATGTAAAGGTGATTGTGTGCTGAACAGGTCCAGCACCAGCTTTCAATCCTGACACTTCTGCTGTGGGAGCAGAGGCCAAACGTTCGTGCTGTACTCACTGTGCTGCCTGCAGCTGAGAGCGACCACCTGAGAATTTGGATTCAAATGGACCTTTAGGTATGAAACCGAGGAGAGACTGCAATGATGGTGACACCGTTGCAAAGCAGCCTGTGTGCTGAAGAGGCCCAGCACTAGCTTTCCCTGCTGGTTCTTCTGCTGTGGGAGCAGATGCCACTGTTCATTCTGTGCTGACTGTGTTGCTGCGTAGCAGAGAGCAGGCTCTGGACTGATTCCATTCAAATGCTTTTCCTGTATGAAAGGGAGCAGTGAAAGCAACGATGGATGCACCGATGTAAAAGTGACTGTGTGCTGAACAGGTCCAACGCCAGCTTTCCCTCCTGGCTCTTCTGCTGTGGGAGCAGAGGCCAAACGTTCGTGCTGTACTCACTGGGCTGCTGGGCAGCTGAAAGCGACCAGCTGAGAATTTGGATTCAAATGGACTTTTAGGTATGAAACCGAGGAGAGACTGCAATGATGGTGACACCGTTGCAAAGCAGCCTGTGTGCTGAAGAGGCCCAGCACTAGCTTTCCCTGCTGGTTCTTCTGCTGTGGGAGCAGATGCCACTGTTCTTTCTGTGCTGACTGTGTTGCTGCCAGCAGAGAGCAGGCTCTGAACTGATTCCATTCAAATGCTTTTCCTGTATGAAAGGGAGCAGTGAAAGCAACGATGGATGCACCAATGTAAAGGTGATTGTGTGCTGAACAGGTCCAGCACCAGCTTTCAATCCTGACACTTCTGCTGTGGGAGCAGAGGCCAAACGTTCGTGCTGTACTCACTGTGCTGCTGGGCAGCTGAGAGCGACCACCTGAGAATTTGGATTCAAATGGACTTTTAGGTATGAAACCGAGGAGAGACTGCAATGATGGTGACACCGTTGCAAAGCAGCCTGTGTGCTGAAGAGGCCCAGCACTAGCTTTCCCTGCTGGTTCTTCTGCTGTGGGAGCAGATGCCACTGTTCATTCTGTGCTGACTGTGTTGCTGCCAGCAGAGAGCAGGCTCTGAACTGATTCCATTCAAATGCTTTTCCTGTATGAAAGGGAGCAGTGAAAGCAACGATGGATGCACCAATGTAAAGGTGATTGTGTGCTGAACAGGTCCAGCACCAGCTTTCAATCCTGGCTCTTCTGCTGTGGGAGCAGAGGCCAAACGTTCGTGCTGTACTCACTGTGCTGCTGGGCAGCTGAAGCGACCACCTGAGAATTTGGATTCAAATGGACTTTTAGGTATGAAACCGAGGAGAGACTGCAATGATGGTGACACCGTTGCAAAGCAGCCTGTGTGCTGAAGAGGCCCAGCACTAGCTTTCCCTGCTGGTTCTTCTGCTGTGGGAGCAGATGCCACTGTTCTTTCTGTGCTGACTGTGTTGCTGCCAGCAGAGAGCAGGCTCTGGACTGATTCCATTCAAATGCTTTTCCTGTATGAAAGGGAGCAGTGAAAGCAACGATGGATGCACCGATGTAAAAGTGACTGTGTGCTGAACAGGTCCAACGCCAGCTTTCCCTCCTGGCTCTTCTGCTGTGGGAGCAGAGGCCAAACGTTCGTGCTGTACTCACTGGGCTGCTGGGCAGCTGAAAGCGACCAGCTGAGAATTTGGATTCAAATGGACTTTTAGGTATGAAACCGAGGAGAGACTGCAATGATGGTGACACCGTTGCAAAGCAGCCTGTGTGCTGAAGAGGCCCAGCACCAGCTTTCCCTGCTGGTTCTTCTGCTGTGGGAGCAGATGCCACTGTTCTTTCTGTGCTGACTGTGTTGCTGCCAGCAGAGAGCAGGCTCTGAACTGATTCCATTCAAATGCTTTTCCTGTATGAAAGGGAGCAGTGAAAGCAACGATGGATGCACCAATGTAAAGGTGATTGTGTGCTGAACAGGTCCAGCACCAGCTTTCAATCCTGACACTTCTGCTGTGGGAGCAGAGGCCAAACGTTCGTGCTGTACTCACTGTGCTGCCTGCAGCTGAGAGCGACCACCTGAGAATTTGGATTCAAATGGACTTTTAGGTATGAAACCGAGGAGAGACTGCAATGATGGTGACACCGTTGCAAAGCAGCCTGTGTGCTGAAGAGGCCCAGCACTAGCTTTCCCTGCTGGTTCTTCTGCTGTGGGAGCAGATGCCACTGTTCATTCTGTGCTGACTGTGTTGCTGCCAGCAGAGAGCAGGCTCTGGACTGATTCCATTCAAATGCTTTTCCTGTATGAAAGGGAGCAGTGAAAGCAACGATGGATGCACCGATGTAAAAGTGACTGTGTGCTGAACAGGTCCAACGCCAGCTTTCCCGTCCAGCACCAGCTTTCCCTCCTGGCTCTTCTGCTGTGGGAGCAGAGGCCAAACGTTCGTGCTGTACTCACTGTGCTGCTGGGCAGCTGAAAGCGACCACCTGAGAATTTGGATTCAAATGGACTTTTAGGTATGAAACCGAGGAGAGACTGCAATGATGGTGACACCGTTGCAAAGCAGCCTGTGTGCTGAAGAGGCCCAGCACTAGCTTTCCCTGCTGGTTCTTCTGCTGTGGGAGCAGATGCCACTGTTCATTCTGTGCTGACTGTGTTGCTGCCAGCAGAGAGCAGGCTCTGAACTGATTCCATTCAAATGCTTTTCCTGTATGAAAGGGAGCAGTGAAAGCAACGATGGATGCACCAATGTAAAGGTGATTGTGTGCTGAACAGGTCCAGCACCAGCTTTCAATCCTGGCTCTTCTGCTGTGGGAGCAGAAGCCAAACGTTCGTGCTGTACTCACTGTGCTGCTGGGCAGCTGAAAGCGACCAGCTGAGAATTTGGATTCAAATGGACTTTTAGGTATGAAACCGAGGAGAGACTGCAATGATGGTGACACCGTTGCAAAGCAGCCTGTGTGCTGAAGAGGCCCAGCACTAGCTTTCCCTGCTGGTTCTTCTGCTGTGGGAGCAGATGCCACTGTTCATTCTGTGCTGACTGTGTTGCTGCGCAGCAGAGAGCAGGCTCTGAACTGATTCCATTCAAATGCTTTTCCTGTATGAAAGGGAGCAGTGAAAGCAACGATGGATGCACCAATGTAAAGGTGATTGTGTGCTGAACAGGTCCAGCACCAGCTTTCAATCCTGGCTCTTCTGCTGTGGGAGCAGAAGCCAAACGTTCGTGCTGTACTCACTGTGCTGCTGGGCAGCTGAAAGCGACCAGCTGAGAATTTGGATTCAAATGGACTTTTAGGTATGAAACCGAGGAGAGACTGCAATGATGGTGACACCGTTGCAAAGCAGCCTGTGTGCTGAAGAGGCCCAGCACTAGCTTTCCCTGCTGGTTCTTCTGCTGTGGGAGCAGATGCCACTGTTCTTTCTGTGCTGACTGTGTTGCTGCGCAGCAGAGAGCAGGCTCTGAACTGATTCCATTCAAATGCTTTTCCTGTATGAAAGGGAGCAGTGAAAGCAACGATGGATGCACCAATGTAAAGGTGATTGTGTGCTGAACAGGTCCAGCACCAGCTTTCAATCCTGACACTTCTGCTGTGGGAGCAGAGGCCAAACGTTCGTGCTGTACTCACTGTGCTGCCTGCAGCTGAGAGCGACCACCTGAGAATTTGGATTCAAATGGACTTTTAGGTATGAAACCGAGGAGAGACTGCAATGATGGTGACACCGTTGCAAAGCAGCCTGTGTGCTGAAGAGGCCCAGCACTAGCTTTCCCTGCTGGTTCTTCTGCTGTGGGAGCAGATGCCACTGTTCATTCTGTGCTGACTGTGTTGCTGCGCAGCAGAGAGCAGGCTCTGAACTGATTCCATTCAAATGCTTTTCCTGTATGAAAGGGAGCAGTGAAAGCAACGATGGATGCACCAATGTAAAGGTGATTGTGTGCTGAACAGGTCCAGCACCAGCTTTCAATCCTGGCTCTTCTGCTGTGGGAGCAGAAGCCAAACGTTCGTGCTGTACTCACTGTGCTGCTGGGCAGCTGAGAGCGACCACCTGAGAATTTGGATTCAAATGGACTTTTAGGTATGAAACCGAGGAGAGACTGCAATGATGGTGACACCGTTGCAAAGCAGCCTGTGTGCTGAAGAGGCCCAGCACTAGCTTTCCCTGCTGGTTCTTCTGCTGTGGGAGCAGATGCCACTGTTCATTCTGTGCTGACTGTGTTGCTGCGCAGCAGAGAGCAGGCTCTGGACTGATTCCATTCAAATGCTTTTCCTGTATGAAAGGGAGCAGTGAAAGCAACGATGGATGCACCGATGTAAAAGTGACTGTGTGCTGAACAGGTCCAACGCCAGCTTTCCCTCCTGGCTCTTCTGCTGTGGGAGCAGAGGCCAAACGTTCGTGCTGTACTCACTGGGCTGCTGGGCAGCTGAAAGCGACCACCTGAGAATTTGGATTCAAATGGACTTTTAGGTATGAAACCGAGGAGAGACTGCAATGATGGTGACACCGTTGCAAAGCAGCCTGTGTGCTGAAGAGGCCCAGCACTAGCTTTCCCTGCTGGTTCTTCTGCTGTGGGAGCAGATGCCACTGTTCTTTCTGTGCTGACTGTGTTGCTGCCAGCAGAGAGCAGGCTCTGAACTGATTCCATTCAAATGCTTTTCCTGTATGAAAGGGAGCAGTGAAAGCAACGATGGATGCACCAATGTAAAGGTGATTGTGTGCTGAACAGGTCCAGCACCAGCTTTCAATCCTGGCTCTTCTGCTGTGGGAGCAGAAGCCAAACGTTCGTGCTGTACTCACTGTGCTGCTGGGCAGCTGAAAGCGACCACCTGAGAATTTGGATTCAAATGGACTTTTAGGTATGAAACCGAGGAGAGACTGCAATGATGGTGACACCGTTGCAAAGCAGCCTGTGTGCTGAAGAGGCCCAGCACTAGCTTTCCCTGCTGGTTCTTCTGCTGTGGGAGCAGATGCCACTGTTCATTCTGTGCTGACTGTGTTGCTGCGCAGCAGAGAGCAGGCTCTGAACTGATTCCATTCAAATGCTTTTCCTGTATGAAAGGGAGCAGTGAAAGCAACGATGGATGCACCAATGTAAAGGTGATTGTGTGCTGAACAGGTCCAGCACAAGCTTTCAATCCTGGCTCTTCTGCTGTGGGAGCAGAGGCCAAACGTTCGTGCTGTACTCACTGTGCTGCTGGGCAGCTGAAAGCGACCAGCTGAGAATTTGGATTCAAATGGACTTTTAGGTATGAAACCGAGGAGAGACTGCAATGATGGTGACACCGTTGCAAAGCAGCCTGTGTGCTGAAGAGGCCCAGCACTAGCTTTCCCTGCTGGTTCTTCTGCTGTGGGAGCAGATGCCACTGTTCATTCTGCGCTGTATGGCTGCGTAGCAGAGAGCAGGCTCTGGACTGATTCCATTCAAATGCTTTTCCTGTATGAAAGGGAGCAGTGAAAGCAACGATGGATGCACCGATGTAAAAGTGACTGTGTGCTGAACAGGTCCAACGCCAGCTTTCCCTCCTGGCTCTTCTGCTGTGGGAGCAGAGGCCAAACGTTCGTGCTGTACTCACTGGGCTGCTGGGCAGCTGAAAGCGACCAGCTGAGAATTTGGATTCAAATGGACTTTTAGGTATGAAACCGAGGAGAGACTGCAATGATGGTGACACCGTTGCAAAGCAGCCTGTGTGCTGAAGAGGCCCAGCACTAGCTTTCCCTGCTGGTTCTTCTGCTGTGGGAGCAGATGCCACTGTTCTTTCTGTGCTGACTGTGTTGCTGCCAGCAGAGAGCAGGCTCTGAACTGATTCCATTCAAATGCTTTTCCTGTATGAAAGGGAGCAGTGAAAGCAACGATGGATGCACCAATGTAAAGGTGATTGTGTGCTGAACAGGTCCAGCACCAGCTTTCAATCCTGGCTCTTCTGCTGTGGGAGCAGAAGCCAAACGTTCGTGCTGTACTCACTGTGCTGCTGGGCAGCTGAAAGCGACCAGCTGAGAATTTGGATTCAAATGGACTTTTAGGTATGAAACCGAGGAGAGACTGCAATGATGGTGACACCGTTGCAAAGCAGCCTGTGTGCTGAAGAGGCCCAGCACTAGCTTTCCCTGCTGGTTCTTCTGCTGTGGGAGCAGATGCCACTGTTCATTCTGTGCTGACTGTGTTGCTGCCAGCAGAGAGCAGGCTCTGAACTGATTCCATTCAAATGCTTTTCCTGTATGAAAGGGAGCAGTGAAAGCAACGATGGATGCACCAATGTAAAGGTGATTGTGTGCTGAACAGGTCCAGCACCAGCTTTCAATCCTGACACTTCTGCTGTGGGAGCAGAGGCCAAACGTTCGTGCTGTACTCACTGTGCTGCCTGCAGCTGAGAGCGACCACCTGAGAATTTGGATTCAAATGGACCTTTAGGTATGAAACCGAGGAGAGACTGCAATGATGGTGACACCGTTGCAAAGCAGCCTGTGTGCTGAAGAGGCCCAGCACTAGCTTTCCCTGCTGGTTCTTCTGCTGTGGGAGCAGATGCCACTGTTCATTCTGTGCTGACTGTGTTGCTGCGCAGCAGAGAGCAGGCTCTGAACTGATTCCATTCAAATGCTTTTCCTGTATGAAAGGGAGCAGTGAAAGCAACGATGGATGCACCAATGTAAAAGTGACTGTGTGCTGAACAGGTCCACGCCAGCTTTCCCTCCTGGCTCTTCTGCTGTGGGAGCAGAGGCCAAACGTTCGTGCTGTACTCACTGTGCTGCTGGGCAGCTGAAAGCGACCAGCTGAGAATTTGGATTCAAATGGACTTTTAGGTATGAAACCGAGGAGAGACTGCAATGATGGTGACACCGTTGCAAAGCAGCCTGTGTGCTGAAGAGGCCCAGCACTAGCTTTCCCTGCTGGTTCTTCTGCTGTGGGAGCAGATGCCACTGTTCATTCTGTGCTGACTGTGTTGCTGCCAGCAGAGAGCAGGCTCTGGACTGATTCCATTCAAATGCTTTTCCTGTATGAAAGGGAGCAGTGAAAGCAACGATGGATGCACCGATGTAAAAGTGACTGTGTGCTGAACAGGTCCAGCACCAGCTTTCCCTCCTGGCTCTTCTGCTGTGGGAGCAGAGGCCAAACGTTCGTGCTGTACTCACTGTGCTGCCTGCAGCTGAGAGCGACCACCTGAGAATTTGGATTCAAATGGACTTTTAGGTATGAAACCGAGGAGAGACTGCAATGATGGTGACACCGTTGCAAAGCAGCCTGTGTGCTGAAGAGGCCCAGCACTAGCTTTCCCTGCTGGTTCTTCTGCTGTGGGAGCAGATGCCACTGTTCATTCTGCTCTGACTGTGTTGCTGCGCAGCAGAGAGCAGGCTCTGGACTGATTCCATTCAAATGCTTTTCCTGTATGAAAGGGAGCAGTGAAAGCAACGATGGATGCACCGATGTAAAAGTGACTGTGTGCTGAACAGGTCCAACGCCAGCTTTCCCTCCTGGCTCTTCTGCTGTGGGAGCAGAGGCCAAACGTTCGTGCTGTACTCACTGGGCTGCTGGGCAGCTGAAAGCGACCAGCTGAGAATTTGGATTCAAATGGACTTTTAGGTATGAAACCGAGGAGAGACTGCAATGATGGTGACACCGTTGCAAAGCAGCCTGTGTGCTGAAGAGGCCCAGCACTAGCTTTCCCTGCTGGTTCTTCTGCTGTGGGAGCAGATGCCACTGTTCTTTCTGTGCTGACTGTGTTGCTGCCAGCAGAGAGCAGGCTCTGGACTGATTCCATTCAAATGCTTTTCCTGTATGAAAGGGAGCAGTGAAAGCAACGATGGATGCACCGATGTAAAAGTGACTGTGTGCTGAACAGGTCCAACGCCAGCTTTCCCTCCTGGCTCTTCTGCTGTGGGAGCAGAGGCCAAACGTTCGTGCTGTACTCACTGGGCTGCTGGGCAGCTGAAAGCGACCAGCTGAGAATTTGGATTCAAATGGACTTTTAGGTATGAAACCGAGGAGAGACTGCAATGATGGTGACACCGTTGCAAAGCAGCCTGTGTGCTGAAGAGGCCCAGCACCAGCTTTCCCTGCTGGTTCTTCTGCTGTGGGAGCAGATGCCACTGTTCTTTCTGTGCTGACTGTGTTGCTGCCAGCAGAGAGCAGGCTCTGAACTGATTCCATTCAAATGCTTTTCCTGTATGAAAGGGAGCAGTGAAAGCAACGATGGATGCACCAATGTAAAGGTGATTGTGTGCTGAACAGGTCCAGCACCAGCTTTCAATCCTGACTCTTCTGCTGTGGGAGCAGAGGCCAAACGTTCGTGCTGTACTCACTGTGCTGCCTGCAGCTGAGAGCGACCACCTGAGAATTTGGATTCAAATGGACTTTTAGGTATGAAACCGAGGAGAGACTGCAATGATGGTGACACCGTTGCAAAGCAGCCTGTGTGCTGAAGAGGCCCAGCACTAGCTTTCCCTGCTGGTTCTTCTGCTGTGGGAGCAGATGCCACTGTTCATTCTGTGCTGACTGTGTTGCTGTAGCAGCAGAGAGCAGGCTCTGAACTGATTCCATTCAAATGCTTTTCCTGTATGAAAGGGAGCAGTGAAAGCAACGATGGATGCACCAATGTAAAGGTGATTGTGTGCTGAACAGGTCCAGCACCAGCTTTCAATCCTGGCTCTTCTGCTGTGGGAGCAGAGGCCAAACGTTCGTGCTGTACTCACTGTGCTGCTGGGCAGCTGAGAGCGACCAGCTGAGAATTTGGATTCAAATGGACTTTTAGGTATGAAACCGAGGAGAGACTGCAATGATGGTGACACCGTTGCAAAGCAGCCTGTGTGCTGAAGAGGCCCAGCACTAGCTTTCCCTGCTGGTTCTTCTGCTGTGGGAGCAGATGCCACTGTTCATTCTGTGCTGACTGTGTTGCTGCCAGCAGAGAGCAGGCTCTGGACTGATTCCATTCAAATGCTTTTCCTGTATGAAAGGGAGCAGTGAAAGCAACGATGGATGCACCAATGTAAAAGTGACTGTGTGCTGAACAGGTCCAGCACCAGCTTTCCCTCCTGGCTCTTCTGCTGCGGGAGAAGAGGCCAAACATTCGTGCTGTACTCACTGTGCTGCTGCAGCTGAGAGCGACCAGCTGAGAATTTGGATTCAAATGGACTTTTAGGTATGAAACCGAGGAGAGACTGCAATGATGGTGACACCGTTGCAAAG
The DNA here is from genome assembly GCF_034315485.1 of Pezoporus occidentalis. Classification (NCBI taxonomy): domain Eukaryota; kingdom Metazoa; phylum Chordata; class Aves; order Psittaciformes; family Psittacidae; genus Pezoporus; species Pezoporus occidentalis. Next base: position 57,985 of record NW_026916176.1, read on the forward strand.
CAGCCTGTGTGCTGAAGAGGCCCAGCACTAGCTTTCCCTGCTGGTTCTTCTGCTGTGGGAGCAGATGCCACTGTTCATTCTGTGCTGACTGTGTTGCTGCCAGCAGAGAGCAGGCTCTGGACTGATTCCATTCAAATGCTTTTCCTGTATGAAAGGGAGCAGTGAAAGCAACGATGGATGCACCGATGTAAAAGTGACTGTGTGCTGAACAGGTCCAACGCCAGCTTTCCCTCCTGGCTCTTCTGCTGTGGGAGCAGAGGCCAAACGTTCGTGCTGTACTCACTGGGCTGCTGGGCAGCTGAAAGCGACCAGCTGAGAATTTGGATTCAAATGGACTTTTAGGTATGAAACCGAGGAGAGACTGCAATGATGGTGACACCGTTGCAAAGCAGCCTGTGTGCTGAAGAGGCCCAGCACTAGCTTTCCCTGCTGGTTCTTCTGCTGTGGGAGCAGATGCCACTGTTCTTTCTGTGCTGACTGTGTTGCTGCCAGCAGAGAGCAGGCTCTGAACTGATTCCATTCAAATGCTTTTCCTGTATGAAAGGGAGCAGTGAAAGCAACGATGGATGCACCAATGTAAAGGTGATTGTGTGCTGAACAGGTCCAGCACCAGCTTTCAATCCTGGCTCTTCTGCTGTGGGAGCAGAAGCCAAACGTTCGTGCTGTACTCACTGTGCTGCTGGGCAGCTGAAAGCGACCAGCTGAGAATTTGGATTCAAATGGAGACTTTTAGGTATGAAACCGAGGAGAGACTGCAATGATGGTGACACCGTTGCAAAGCAGCCTGTGTGCTGAAGAGGCCCAGCACCAGCTTTCCCTGCTGGTTCTTCTGCTGTGGGAGCAGATGCCACTGTTCTTTCTGTGCTGACTGTGTTGCTGCCAGCAGAGAGCAGGCTCTGGACTGATTCCATTCAAATGCTTTTCCTGTATGAAAGGGAGCAGTGAAAGCAACGATGGATGCACCAATGTAAAGGTGATTGTGTGCTGAACAGGTCCAGCACCAGCTTTCAATCCTGACACTTCTGCTGTGGGAGCAGAGGCCAAACGTTCGTGCTGTACTCACTGTGCTGCCTGCAGCTGAGAGCGACCACCTGAGAATTTGGATTCAAATGGACTTTTAGGTATGAAACCGAGGAGAGACTGCAATGATGGTGACACCGTTGCAAAGCAGCCTGTGTGCTGAAGAGGCCCAGCACTAGCTTTCCCTGCTGGTTCTTCTGCTGTGGGAGCAGAACAGGTCCAACGCCAGCTTTCCCTCCTGGCTCTTCTGCTGTGGGAGCAGAGGCCAAACGTTCGTGCTGTACTCACTGGGCTGCTGGGCAGCTGAAAGCGACCAGCTGAGAATTTGGATTCAAATGGACTTTTAGGTATGAAACCGAGGAGAGACTGCAATGATGGTGACACCGTTGCAAAGCAGCCTGTGTGCTGAAGAGGCCCAGCACTAGCTTTCCCTGCTGGTTCTTCTGCTGTGGGAGCAGATGCCACTGTTCATTCTGCGCTGTGTTGCTGCGTAGCAGAGAGCAGGCTCTGGACTGATTCCATTCAAATGCTTTTCCTGTATGAAAGGGAGCAGTGAAAGCAACGATGGATGCACCGATGTAAAAGTGACTGTGTGCTGAACAGGTCCAACGCCAGCTTTCCCTCCTGGCTCTTCTGCTGTGGGAGCAGAGGCCAAACGTTCGTGCTGTACTCACTGGGCTGCTGGGCAGCTGAAAGCGACCACCTGAGAATTTGGATTCAAATGGACTTTTAGGTATGAAACCGAGGAGAGACTGCAATGATGGTGACACCGTTGCAAAGCAGCCTGTGTGCTGAAGAGGCCCAGCACTAGCTTTCCCTGCTGGTTCTTCTGCTGTGGGAGCAGATGCCACTGTTCTTTCTGTGCTGACTGTGTTGCTGCCAGCAGAGAGCAGGCTCTGAACTGATTCCATTCAAATGCTTTTCCTGTATGAAAGGGAGCAGTGAAAGCAACGATGGATGCACCAATGTAAAGGTGATTGTGTGCTGAACAGGTCCAGCACCAGCTTTCAATCCTGACACTTCTGCTGTGGGAGCAGAGGCCAAACGTTCGTGCTGTACTCACTGTGCTGCCAGCTGAGAGCGACCACCTGAGAATTTGGATTCAAATGGACTTTTAGGTATGAAACCGAGGAGAGACTGCAATGATGGTGACACCGTTGCAAAGCAGCCTGTGTGCTGAAGAGGCCCAGCACTAGCTTTCCCTGCTGGTTCTTCTGCTGTGGGAGCAGATGCCACTGTTCATTCTGCGCTGTGTGGCTGCGTAGCAGAGAGCAGGCTCTGGACTGATTCCATTCAAATGCTTTTCCTGTATGAAAGGGAGCAGTGAAAGCAACGATGGATGCACCGATGTAAAAGTGACTGTGTGCTGAACAGGTCCAACGCCAGCTTTCCCTCCTGGCTCTTCTGCTGTGGGAGCAGAGGCCAAACGTTCGTGCTGTACTCACTGGGCTGCTGGGCAGCTGAAAGCGACCAGCTGAGAATTTGGATTCAAATGGACTTTTAGGTATGAAACCGAGGAGAGACTGCAATGATGGTGACACCGTTGCAAAGCAGCCTGTGTGCTGAAGAGGCCCAGCACTAGCTTTCCCTGCTGGTTCTTCTGCTGTGGGAGCAGATGCCACTGTTCTTTCTGTGCTGACTGTGTTGCTGCCAGCAGAGAGCAGGCTCTGAACTGATTCCATTCAAATGCTTTTCCTGTATGAAAGGGAGCAGTGAAAGCAACGATGGATGCACCAATGTAAAGGTGATTGTGTGCTGAACAGGTCCAGCACCAGCTTTCAATCCTAACACTTCTGCTGTGGGAGCAGAGGCCAAACGTTCGTGCTGTACTCACTGTGCTGCCTGCAGCTGAGAGCGACCAGCTGAGAATTTGGATTCAAATGGACTTTTAGGTATGAAACCGAGGAGAGACTGCAATGATGGTGACACCGTTGCAAAGCAGCCTGTGTGCTGAAGAGGCCCAGCACTAGCTTTCCCTGCTGGTTCTTCTGCTGTGGGAGCAGATGCCACTGTTCATTCTGTGCTGACTGTGTTGCTGCCAGCAGAGAGCAGGCTCTGAACTGATTCCATTCAAATGCTTTTCCTGTATGAAAGGGAGCAGTGAAAGCAACGATGGATGCACCAATGTAAAGGTGATTGTGTGCTGAACAGGTCCAGCACCAGCTTTCAATCCTGGCTCTTCTGCTGTGGGAGCAGAGGCCAAACGTTCGTGCTGTACTCACTGTGCTGCTGGGCAGCTGAAAGCGACCACCTGAGAATTTGGATTCAAATGGACTTTTAGGTATGAAACCGAGGAGAGACTGCAATGATGGTGACACCGTTGCAAAGCAGCCTGTGTGCTGAAGAGGCCCAGCACTAGCTTTCCCTGCTGGTTCTTCTGCTGTGGGAGCAGATGCCACTGTTCATTCTGCGCTGTATGGCTGCGTAGCAGAGAGCAGGCTCTGGACTGATTCCATTCAAATGCTTTTCCTGTATGAAAGGGAGCAGTGAAAGCAACGATGGATGCACCGATGTAAAAGTGACTGTGTGCTGAACAGGTCCAACGCCAGCTTTCCCTCCTGGCTCTTCTGCTGTGGGAGCAGAGGCCAAACGTTCGTGCTGTACTCACTGGGCTGCTGGGCAGCTGAAAGCGACCACCTGAGAATTTGGATTCAAATGGACTTTTAGGTATGAAACCGAGGAGAGACTGCAATGATGGTGACACCGTTGCAAAGCAGCCTGTGTGCTGAAGAGGCCCAGCACTAGCTTTCCCTGCTGGTTCTTCTGCTGTGGGAGCAGATGCCACTGTTCTTTCTGTGCTGACTGTGTTGCTGCCAGCAGAGAGCAGGCTCTGGACTGATTCCATTCAAATGCTTTTCCTGTATGAAAGGGAGCAGTGAAAGCAACGATGGATGCACCGATGTAAAAGTGACTGTGTGCTGAACAGGTCCAACGCCAGCTTTCCCTCCTGGCTCTTCTGCTGTGGGAGCAGAGGCCAAACGTTCGTGCTGTACTCACTGGGCTGCTGGGCAGCTGAAAGCGACCAGCTGAGAATTTGGATTCAAATGGACTTTTAGGTATGAAACCGAGGAGAGACTGCAATGATGGTGACACCGTTGCAAAGCAGCCTGTGTGCTGAAGAGGCCCAGCACTAGCTTTCCCTGCTGGTTCTTCTGCTGTGGGAGCAGATGCCACTGTTCTTTCTGTGCTGACTGTGTTGCTGCCAGCAGAGAGCAGGCTCTGAACTGATTCCATTCAAATGCTTTTCCTGTATGAAAGGGAGCAGTGAAAGCAACGATGGATGCACCGATGTAAAAGTGACTGTGTGCTGAACAGGTCCAGCACCAGCTTTCCCTCCTGGCTCTTCTGCTGTGGGAGCAGAGGCCAAACGTTCGTGCTGTACTCACTGTGCTGCTGGGCAGCTGAAAGCGACCACCTGAGAATTTGGATTCAAATGGACTTTTAGGTATGAAACCGAGGAGAGACTGCAATGATGGTGACACCGTTGCAAAGCAGCCTGTGTGCTGAAGAGGCCCAGCACCAGCTTTCCCTGCTGGTTCTTCTGCTGTGGGAGCAGATGCCACTGTTCTTTCTGTTCTGTGCTGACTGTGTTGCTGCCAGCAGAGAGCAGGCTCTGAACTGATTCCATTCAAATGCTTTTCCTGTATGAAAGGGAGCAGTGAAAGCAACGATGGATGCACCAATGTAAAGGTGATTGTGTGCTGAACAGGTCCAGCACCAGCTTTCAATCCTAACACTTCTGCTGTGGGAGCAGACGCCAAACGTTCGTGCTGTACTCACTGTGCTGCCTGCAGCTGAGAGCGACCACCTGAGAATTTGGATTCAAATGGACTTTTAGGTATGAAACCGAGGAGAGACTGCAATGATGGTGACACCGTTGCAAAGCAGCCTGTGTGCTGAAGAGGCCCAGCACTAGCTTTCCCTGCTGGTTCTTCTGCTGTGGGAGCAGATGCCACTGTTCTTTCTGTGCTGACTGTGTTGCTGCCAGCAGAGAGCAGGCTCTGGACTGATTCCATTCAAATGCTTTTCCTGTATGAAAGGGAGCAGTGAAAGCAACGATGGATGCACCGATGTAAAAGTGACTGTGTGCTGAACAGGTCCAACGCCAGCTTTCCCTCCTGGCTCTTCTGCTGTGGGAGCAGAAGCCAAACGTTCGTGCTGTACTCACTGTGCTGCTGGGCAGCTGAAAGCGACCAGCTGAGAATTTGGATTCAAATGGACTTTTAGGTATGAAACCGAGGAGAGACTGCAATGATGGTGACACCGTTGCAAAGCAGCCTGTGTGCTGAAGAGGCCCAGCACTAGCTTTCCCTGCTGGTTCTTCTGCTGTGGGAGCAGATGCCACTGTTCTTTCTGTGCTGACTGTGTTGCTGCCAGCAGAGAGCAGGCTCTGAACTGATTCCATTCAAATGCTTTTCCTGTATGAAAGGGAGCAGTGAAAGCAACGATGGATGCACCAATGTAAAGGTGATTGTGTGCTGAACAGGTCCAGCACCAGCTTTCAATCCTGGCTCTTCTGCTGTGGGAGCAGAAGCCAAACGTTCGTGCTGTACTCACTGTGCTGCTGGGCAGCTGAAAGCGACCAGCTGAGAATTTGGATTCAAATGGACTTTTAGGTATGAAACCGAGGAGAGACTGCAATGATGGTGACACCGTTGCAAAGCAGCCTGTGTGCTGAAGAGGCCCAGCACTAGCTTTCCCTGCTGGTTCTTCTGCTGTGGGAGCAGATGCCACTGTTCATTCTGTGCTGACTGTGTTGCTGCGCAGCAGAGAGCAGGCTCTGAACTGATTCCATTCAAATGCTTTTCCTGTATGAAAGGGAGCAGTGAAAGCAACGATGGATGCACCAATGTAAAGGTGATTGTGTGCTGAACAGGTCCAGCACCAGCTTTCAATCCTAACACTTCTGCTGTGGGAGAAGACGCCAAACGTTCGTGCTGTACTCACTGTGCTGCCTGCAGCTGAGAGCGACCACCTGAGAATTTGGATTCAAATGGACTTTTAGGTATGAAACCGAGGAGAGACTGCAATGATGGTGACACCGTTGCAAAGCAGCCTGTGTGCTGAAGAGGCCCAGCACTAGCTTTCCCTGCTGGTTCTTCTGCTGTGGGAGCAGATGCCACTGTTCATTCTGTGCTGACTGTGTTGCTGCGCAGCAGAGAGCAGGCTCTGAACTGATTCCATTCAAATGCTTTTCCTGTATGAAAGGGAGCAGTGAAAGCAACGATGGATGCACCAATGTAAAGGTGATTGTGTGCTGAACAGGTCCAGCACAAGCTTTCAATCCTGGCTCTTCTGCTGTGGGAGCAGAGGCCAAACGTTCGTGCTGTACTCACTGTGCTGCTGGGCAGCTGAAAGCGACCACCTGAGAATTTGGATTCAAATGGACTTTTAGGTATGAAACCGAGGAGAGACTGCAATGATGGTGACACCGTTGCAAAGCAGCCTGTGTGCTGAAGAGGCCCAGCACTAGCTTTCCCTGCTGGTTCTTCTGCTGTGGGAGCAGATGCCACTGTTCATTCTGCGCTGTATGGCTGCGTAGCAGAGAGCAGGCTCTGGACTGATTCCATTCAAATGCTTTTCCTGTATGAAAGGGAGCAGTGAAAGCAACGATGGATGCACCGATGTAAAAGTGACTGTGTGCTGAACAGGTCCAACGCCAGCTTTCCCTCCTGGCTCTTCTGCTGTGGGAGCAGAGGCCAAACGTTCGTGCTGTACTCACTGGGCTGCTGGGCAGCTGAAAGCGACCACCTGAGAATTTGGATTCAAATGGACTTTTAGGTATGAAACCGAGGAGAGACTGCAATGATGGTGACACCGTTGCAAAGCAGCCTGTGTGCTGAAGAGGCCCAGCACTAGCTTTCCCTGCTGGTTCTTCTGCTGTGGGAGCAGATGCCACTGTTCTTTCTGTGCTGACTGTGTTGCTGCCAGCAGAGAGCAGGCTCTGGACTGATTCCATTCAAATGCTTTTCCTGTATGAAAGGGAGCAGTGAAAGCAACGATGGATGCACCGATGTAAAAGTGACTGTGTGCTGAACAGGTCCAACGCCAGCTTTCCCTCCTGGCTCTTCTGCTGTGGGAGCAGAGGCCAAACGTTCGTGCTGTACTCACTGTGCTGCTGGGCAGCTGAAAGCGACCAGCTGAGAATTTGGATTCAAATGGACTTTTAGGTATGAAACCGAGGAGAGACTGCAATGATGGTGACACCGTTGCAAAGCAGCCTGTGTGCTGAAGAGGCCCAGCACCAGCTTTCCCTGCTGGTTCTTCTGCTGTGGGAGCAGATGCCACTGTTCTTTCTGTGCTGACTGTGTTGCTGCCAGCAGAGAGCAGGCTCTGAACTGATTCCATTCAAATGCTTTTCCTGTATGAAAGGGAGCAGTGAAAGCAACGATGGATGCACCAATGTAAAGGTGATTGTGTGCTGAACAGGTCCAGCACCAGCTTTCAATCCTGACACTTCTGCTGTGGGAGCAGAGGCCAAACGTTCGTGCTGTACTCACTGTGCTGCCTGCAGCTGAGAGCGACCACCTGAGAATTTGGATTCAAATGGACTTTTAGGTATGAAACCGAGGAGAGACTGCAATGATGGTGACACCGTTGCAAAGCAGCCTGTGTGCTGAAGAGGCCCAGCACTAGCTTTCCCTGCTGGTTCTTCTGCTGTGGGAGCAGATGCCACTGTTCATTCTGCGCTGTATGGCTGCGTAGCAGAGAGCAGGCTCTGGACTGATTCCATTCAAATGCTTTTCCTGTATGAAAGGGAGCAGTGAAAGCAACGATGGATGCACCGATGTAAAAGTGACTGTGTGCTGAACAGGTCCAACGCCAGCTTTCCCTCCTGGCTCTTCTGCTGTGGGAGCAGAGGCCAAACGTTCGTGCTGTACTCACTGGGCTGCTGGGCAGCTGAAAGCGACCACCTGAGAATTTGGATTCAAATGGACTTTTAGGTATGAAACCGAGGAGAGACTGCAATGATGGTGACACCGTTGCAAAGCAGCCTGTGTGCTGAAGAGGCCCAGCACTAGCTTTCCCTGCTGGTTCTTCTGCTGTGGGAGCAGATGCCACTGTTCATTCTGTGCTGACTGTGTTGCTGCGCAGCAGAGAGCAGGCTCTGAACTGATTCCATTCAAATGCTTTTCCTGTATGAAAGGGAGCAGTGAAAGCAACGATGGATGCACCAATGTAAAGGTGATTGTGTGCTGAACAGGTCCAGCACCAGCTTTCAATCCTAACACTTCTGCTGTGGGAGAAGACGCCAAACGTTCGTGCTGTACTCACTGTGCTGCCTGCAGCTGAAAGCGACCACCTGAGAATTTGGATTCAAATGGACTTTTAGGTATGAAACCGAGGAGAGACTGCAATGATGGTGACACCGTTGCAAAGCAGCCTGTGTGCTGAAGAGGCCCAGCATTAGCTTTCCCTGCTGGTTCTTCTGCTGTGGGAGCAGATGCCACTGTTCATTCTGTGCTGACTGTGTTGCTGCGCAGCAGAGAGCAGGCTCTGAACTGATTCCATTCAAATGCTTTTCCTGTATGAAAGGGAGCAGTGAAAGCAACGATGGATGCACCAATGTAAAGGTGATTGTGTGCTGAACAGGTCCAGCACCAGCTTTCAATCCTGGCTCTTCTGCTGTGGGAGCAGAAGCCAAACGTTCGTGCTGTACTCACTGTGCTGCTGGGCAGCTGAAAGCGACCAGCTGAGAATTTGGATTCAAATGGACTTTTAGGTATGAAACCGAGGAGAGACTGCAATGATGGTGACACCGTTGCAAAGCAGCCTGTGTGCTGAAGAGGCCCAGCACCAGCTTTCCCTGCTGGTTCTTCTGCTGTGGGAGCAGATGCCACTGTTCTTTCTGTGCTGACTGTGTTGCTGCCAGCAGAGAGCAGGCTCTGAACTGATTCCATTCAAATGCTTTTCCTGTATGAAAGGGAGCAGTGAAAGCAACGATGGATGCACCAATGTAAAGGTGATTGTGTGCTGAACAGGTCCAGCACCAGCTTTCAATCCTAACACTTCTGCTGTGGGAGAAGACGCCAAACGTTCGTGCTGTACTCACTGTGCTGCCTGCAGCTGAGAGCGACCACCTGAGAATTTGGATTCAAATGGACTTTTAGGTATGAAACCGAGGAGAGACTGCAATGATGGTGACACCGTTGCAAAGCAGCCTGTGTGCTGAAGAGGCCCAGCACTAGCTTTCCCTGCTGGTTCTTCTGCTGTGGGAGCAGATGCCACTGTTCATTCTGTGCTGACTGTGTTGCTGCGCAGCAGAGAGCAGGCTCTGAACTGATTCCATTCAAATGCTTTTCCTGTATGAAAGGGAGCAGTGAAAGCAACGATGGATGCACCAATGTAAAGGTGATTGTGTGCTGAACAGGTCCAGCACCAGCTTTCAATCCTGGCTCTTCTGCTGTGGGAGCAGAAGCCAAACGTTCGTGCTGTACTCACTGTGCTGCTGGGCAGCTGAAAGCGACCAGCTGAGAATTTGGATTCAAATGGACTTTTAGGTATGAAACCGAGGAGAGACTGCAATGATGGTGACACCGTTGCAAAGCAGCCTGTGTGCTGAAGAGGCCCAGCACTAGCTTTCCCTGCTGGTTCTTCTGCTGTGGGAGCAGATGCCACTGTTCAGCTTTCCCTGCTGGTTCTTCTGCTGTGGGAGCAGATGCCACTGTTCATTCTGTGCTGACTGTGTTGCTGCGCAGCAGAGAGCAGGCTCTGGACTGATTCCATTCAAATGCTTTTCCTGTATGAAAGGGAGCAGTGAAAGCAACGATGGATGCACCGATGTAAAAGTGACTGTGTGCTGAACAGGTCCAACGCCAGCTTTCCCTCCTGGCTCTTCTGCTGTGGGAGCAGAGGCCAAACGTTCGTGCTGTACTCACTGGGCTGCTGGGCAGCTGAAAGCGACCACCTGAGAATTTGGATTCAAATGGACTTTTAGGTATGAAACCGAGGAGAGACTGCAATGATGGTGACACCGTTGCAAAGCAGCCTGTGTGCTGAAGAGGCCCAGCACCAGCTTTCCCTGCTGGTTCTTCTGCTGTGGGAGCAGATGCCACTGTTCTTTCTGTGCTGACTGTGTTGCTGCCAGCAGAGAGCAGGCTCTGAACTGATTCCATTCAAATGCTTTTCCTGTATGAAAGGGAGCAGTGAAAGCAACGATGGATGCACCAATGTAAAGGTGATTGTGTGCTGAACAGGTCCAGCACCAGCTTTCAATCCTGACACTTCTGCTGTGGGAGCAGAGGCCAAACGTTCGTGCTGTACTCACTGTGCTGCCTGCAGCTGAGAGCGACCACCTGAGAATTTGGATTCAAATGGACCTTTAGGTATGAAACCGAGGAGAGACTGCAATGATGGTGACACCGTTGCAAAGCAGCCTGTGTGCTGAAGAGGCCCAGCACTAGCTTTCCCTGCTGGTTCTTCTGCTGTGGGAGCAGATGCCACTGTTCATTCTGCGCTGTATGGCTGCGTAGCAGAGAGCAGGCTCTGGACTGATTCCATTCAAATGCTTTTCCTGTATGAAAGGGAGCAGTGAAAGCAACGATGGATGCACCGATGTAAAAGTGACTGTGTGCTGAACAGGTCCAACGCCAGCTTTCAATGAGGCCAAACGTTCGTGCTGTACTCACTGTGCTGCTGGGCAGCTGAAAGCGACCACCTGAGAATTTGGATTCAAATGGACTTTTAGGTATGAAACCGAGGAGAGACTGCAATGATGGTGACACCGTTGCAAAGCAGCCTGTGTGCTGAAGAGGCCCAGCACCAGCTTTCCCTGCTGGTTCTTCTGCTGTGGGAGCAGATGCCACTGTTCTTTCTGTGCTGACTGTGTTGCTGCCAGCAGAGAGCAGGCTCTGAACTGATTCCATTCAAATGCTTTTCCTGTATGAAAGGGAGCAGTGAAAGCAACGATGGATGCACCAATGTAAAGGTGATTGTGTGCTGAACAGGTCCAGCACCAGCTTTCAATCCTGACACTTCTGCTGTGGGAGCAGAGGCCAAACGTTCGTGCTGTACTCACTGTGCTGCCTGCAGCTGAGAGCGACCACCTGAGAATTTGGATTCAAATGGACCTTTAGGTATGAATGATGGTGACACCGTTGCAAAGCAGCCTGTGTGCTGAAGAGGCCCAGCACTAGCTTTCCCTGCTGGTTCTTCTGCTGTGGGAGCAGATGCCACTGTTCATTCTGCGCT
>NW_026916177.1:0-27446 GCF_034315485.1 Pezoporus occidentalis
GGGGAAAAATAGCCATTTGGGTGAGAAAACAGCTATTCTGGCATTCTGGGGGAGAAAATAAAGACATTTTTGTGGGGAGAAAACCAAACCAACCCCATACCCCCCAAAAAAAAACACATTTTAAGAGAAAACTTTTGGGGTGGGAGCAGTAATAGTGAAATAAAAGTTATTTTGAGGGGAAAAGTGGAATTTTTGAGGGGAAAAGAGAGGTTTTGGGGTAGGACCCATGAGTACAGGGGGAGAGAATCCCATTCCAGGGAAAGTACTCTCCTTGCTATGGAAGAAAGGCAAACCTGAAGGAAAAAAAACAGGCCATTTTGGGAGAAAAACAGGCACTTTGAGGCAAAATCTACAGCTCTGGTCGGGAATGGGACAGTCTGGGGGAAAAAAATGGTGTTTTGGGGGAAAAACCTGACTTTGAGGGGAAAAGGGATGCATTGAGGGAAAACTGCTGGTTTGGGGGGGGGGAAATGACATTTCTAAGGGGAAAAATGCTGCTTTGAGGGGAAAACGGATGGTCTGAGGGGAAAAACTGATGGATTTTGGGGTAAAATGATGCTGTAAGAGGAAAAATGTACCGGGGGGGGGTTGGGGGTGATACCTTGAGGGAAAACCTCTGCTCTGGGGGAAAATCAGTGCCTCCAGTCTCTGTTTTGGGCTGAAAAGGGGCCATTTAGGGAAAAACCGACCCTCCCAGCCCCTCCTCCTGAGGAACCCACCCCCCTCGGTGTGTGTGTGTGGGGGGGGAGGGGTTAAATCCATCATTTTGGGGCAAAACCCCCCGATTTCCGAGCTTCCCACCCCGCTCCCCTCTTATACCCCTCTCTTACACCACCCGCTTTTGGGGACAAAACGCCTCTTTTCGGGGCATATCCCCGCCTCCCCCCCTTTTGGGCCCGATCCTCCTCGTTTCGCCCCCTACCCCCACCCCGTTTTGGGTCAAAAAAACCCCGTTTTGGGTCCATCCTCCCGCCCTTTCCCCCCCGTTACCTGACGGGAAAAGGGGGGGGGGGGAAGGGGGGGCGCGCCCTCCACCACCGCCGCGTGACGTGCCGAGGCCACGCCCCTCCCGCTCTGCCGCAGGGGCGTGGCCAACGGGAGGCGGTGCCGGGGTTGGAGCCTGAGCGCTGATTGGGTGGGGGCGCTGGGGGCGTGGCTACGCGAAGGAGGCGATGTGCGGTCCTAATGCCCCCCCCCCCCCCCCCCCCCTCCTCCCTTTCAAGACCCGGAGCCGAATGAGTCCCATGGGGTTTATTCCGCGATCACCGGGGCCCGTCCCTTCCGTTAAAGGAGAGGCCGCGCCCGCTGTGTGGGCAGGACTCCGAACCGCCGCTTCAACGCCAGGCGGTGCCGGGAGAACTTGTCGTCGGGGGAGAACCGAGCCGGGTGGGCCGAGCGGGTGGGCTGCCCCGCCGGGGACACTTTCTGCGGGAAGGAAGGAAGGGAAAGGGGTGAGGCCGAGCCGTACCGGGACCCCCGGAGCCTCCCCGGTCTCCCCTCCCCGGTACCTTCAGTGTGTAAACGCGCTCCCCGCGCTCATCGGTGTAGCACTGCAGGAACATGGCGCCGCTGCCTTCGCCGCGCAGAGCGCGATGGGAAAGAGGGGGGCTCGCGCGGGGCACCACGGGAAGGGAGGCGCTGGGAGTGATGGGAAATGTAGTCCAGGAGAGCACAGAGTGCGGAAGTGGCTTTAGCGATGGCCAAGATGGCGGCGCCCTTCCCCAAGATGGCGGCGCCCATGCGGGACACGCCCCAGTCACCATGGCTCCCATCGCTGCTTCGCCCCTCCCTTCCCCTCCACCACGTGACCACGTTCTCATTGGCACTAGGCTGAACGGCTGCATCCCTATTGGCCCCCGCGGCGTCCCGCTCCCTGATTGGCGGCGGTGCTTCACGTGACGAGCGGCGGTGAGGAGCGGAGCGGCCGCCGTACGAAGGTACGGGTCGGGGAGGGGTGGTCCCGCGTTACCGGAACAACGGGGGGCGGGGCTACCGAGGAACCGGAGAACTTCCGGGGCAACCGGAGGAGCTCCCGGGACGGATCCGTGTCTCCCGGTTGGGGTCCCGGTGTGTTTCCGGTGCCACCGTGTCCCGTCCCCCCCCCCCGCAGGCCGAGGCGATGCCGCTGCCCGTGGCGCTGCAGTCCCGCCTGGCCAAGCGCGGCCTGCTCAAGCACGTGGAGCCCGGTAAGAACCGGGGGGAAACCGGGGAAGGGGGCGTGGCCAGGCCGGCGGGAGGCGGAGCTGGAGTTGTCTAGGGGAGGGGCTATGACCATATAAAGGGGGCTGATGGGCGTGGCTATGTCTCGGCGGGGGCTGGGGGCGGTGCTGTGACCGTAGAAGGGTTGCGGTGGTGGGCGGGGCTATGACCATAGAAGGGTTGCAGTGGTGGGCGGGGCTATGACCATAGAAGGATTGCCATAGTGGGCGGGGCTATGACCATGAAGGGTTGCGGCGGTGGGCGGGTCTATGTCCATAGAAGGGTTGCAGTGGTGGGCGGGGCTATGACCATAGAAGGGTTGCAGTGGTGGGCGGGGCTATGACCATAGAAGGATTGCCATAGTGGGCGGGGCTATGACCATAGAAGGGTTGCGGTGGTGGGCGGGGCTATGACCACAGAAATGTTGCGGTGGTGGGCGGGGCTATGGCCATAGAAGGGTTGCCATAGTGAGCGGGGCTATGACCATGAAGGGTTGCGGTGGTGGGCGGGGCTATGATCATAGAAGGGTTGCCGTCGTGGGCGGGGCTGTGACCATAGAAGGGTTGCAGTGGTGGGCGGGGCTATGACCATAGAAGGGTGCCTTTGGTGGGCGTGGCCATGCCTCAAGCTCCGCCCACCCGCAGAGCCGGAGGAGGAGATCATCGCCGAGGACTACGACGACGCGCACGTGGATTACGAGGCCTCGCGGCTGGAGGGGCTGCCCCCCCCTTGGTACAAGGTCATCGACCCGACCTGGTGAGACCCCCCCCCCCCGGAGCCCCCCACCCTCCCGTGGGGTTATTGGGGCCATAGGGACGCTCTCCAGGGGTTATAGGGGCCATAGGGACGCTCTCCAGGGGTTATAGGGGCCATAGGGACACTCTCCAGGGGTTATAGGGAACATACCCTCTCCAGGGGGGGCCATAGGGACGCTCTCCAGGGGGGGCAGGGGCTATAGGGGCCATAGGGACGCTCTCCAGGGGCTATAGGGAACATAGGGACACTCTCCAGGGGTTATAGGGAACATAGGGACGCTCTCCAGGGGCTATAGGGGCCATAGGGACACTCTCCAGGGGCTATAGGGAACATAGGGACCCTCTCCAGGGGTTATAGGGGCCATAGGGACGCTCTCCAGGGGTTATAGGGGCCATAGGGACGCTCTCCAGGGGTTATAGGGGTCATAGGGACACTCTCCAGGGGTTATAGGGGCCATAGGGACACTCTCCAGGGGTTATTGGGGCCATAGGGACGCTCTCCAGGGGCTATAGGGGTCATAGGGACACTCTCCAAGGGCTATAGGGAACATAGGGACCCTCTCCAGGGGTTATAGGGGCCATAGGGACGCTCTCCAGGGGCTATGGGGAACATAGGGACCCTCTCCAGGGGTTATAGGGGCCATAGGGACGCTCTCCAGGGGTTATAGGGAACATAGGGACACTCTCCAGGGGCTATAGGGAACATAGGGACCCTCTCCAGGGGTTATAGGGGCCATAGGGACACTCTCCAGGGGTTATAGGGGCCACAGGGACACTCTCCAGGGGTTATAGGGGCCATAGGGACACTCTCCAGGGGTTATAGGGGCCATAGGGACGCTCTCCAGGTGTTATAGGGGCCATAGGGACACTCTCCAGGGGTTATAGGGGCCATAGGGACACTCTCCAGGGGTTATAGGGGCCATAGGGACACTCTCCAGGGGTTATAGGGGCCATAGGGACCCTCTCCAGGGGCTATAGGGAACATAGGGACGCTCTCCAGGGGTTATAGGGGCCTCCAGGGACGCTCTCCAGGGGCTATAGGGAACATAGGGACACTCTCCAGGGGCTATAGGGAACATAGGGACCCTCTCCAGGGGTTATAGGGGCCATAGGGACACTTTCCAGGGTTTATAGGGGCCACAGGGACACTCTCCAGGGGTTATAGGGGCCATAGGGACACTCTCCAGGGGTTATAGGGGCCATAGGGACGCTCTCCAGGGGTTATAGGGGCCATAGGGACGCTCTCCAGGGGTTATAGGGGCCATAGGGACACTCTCCAGGGGTTATAGGGGCCATAGGGACACTCTCCAGGGGCTATAGGGAACATAGGGACGCTCTCCAGGGGCTATAGGGAACATAGGGACACTCTCCAGGGGCTATAGGGAACATAGGGACCCTCTCCAGGGGTTATAGGGAACACAGGGACACTCTCCAGGGGTTATAGGGGCCATAGGGACGCTCTCCAGGGGTTATAGGGGCCATAGGGATGCTCTCCAGGGGCTATAGGGAACATAGGGACCCTCTCCAGGGGTTATAGGGGCCATAGGGATGCTCTCCAGGGGCTATAGGGAACATAGGGACGCTCTCCAGGGGTTATAGGGGCCATAGGGATGCTCTCCAGGGGCTATAGGGAACATAGGGACGCTCTCCAGGGGTTATAGGGGCCATAGGGACGCTCTCCAGGGGTTATAGGAGCCATAGGGACCCTCTCCAGGGGTTATAGGGGCTATAAGGCCCTTCTCCAGGGGCTATAGGGACCCTTTCCAGGGGCTATAGGGGCCATAGGAACCCTCTCCAGGGCTTATAGGTGCCATATTGAGCCTGTTCAGGGGTTATAGGGGCCATAGGGACCCTCTCCAAGGGTTATAGGAGGCATAGGGACCCTCTCCAGGGGCTGTAGGGGCTATAGGAACCCTCTCCAGGGCTTATAGGGGCCATATTGAGCCAGTTCAGGGATTATAGGGGCCATAGGGACCCTCTCTAGGGGCTATAGGGATCCTCTCCAGGCATTATAGGGGCTATAATGACCTTCTCCGGGGGCTATAGGGCTCTTTCCAGGTCCTATAGGGACCATAATGACCCTCTCCAGGGGTTATAGGGGCCACAGGAACCCTCTCCAGGGCTTATAGGGGCCATAGTGACCCTGTTCAGGGGTTATAGGGGCTATAAGGACCGTCTCCAGGGGTTATAGGGGCCATAGGGACCCTCTCCAAGGGTTATAGGAGCCATAGTGACCCTGTTCAGGGGTTATAGGGGCTATAAGGACCGTCTCCAGGGGTTATAGGGGCCATAGAGACCCTCTCCAAGGGTTATAGGAGCCATAGGGACCCTCTCCAGGGGCTGTAGGGGCCATAGGAACCCTCTCCAGGGCTTATAGGGGCCATATTGAGCCTGTTCAGGGGTTATAGGGGCCATAGGAACCCTCTCCAGGGCTTATAGGGGCCATATTGAGCCTGTTCAGGGGTTATAGGAGCCATAGGGACCCTCTTCAGGGGCTGTAGGGGCTATAGGGGGTTATAGGGGCTATAAGGACCTTCTCCAGGGGCTATATGGACCTTTTCGAGGGACTATAGGGACCATAAGGACCCTCTCCAGGTTCTTTAGGGCCTATAAGGACCTTCTCCATGGGCTATAGGGCCCTTCCCAGGGGCTATAAGAGCCCGCTATAGGCTCCTGCCACCCACAGTGGGCTGCCCTACTACTGGAACGTGGAGACCGACCTCGTGTCCTGGTTGTCCCCAAACGACCCCAACTCCGTCATCACCAAAGCTGCCAAGAGGCTCAAAGGGGCCCAGGGTGAGTCAATGGGGGGGGGACACCCCCCAAAACCTCTGGGTTAGGGGGAGCAGGGAAGGTTTTGGGGGTGTCCCCCCTCCCCTTTCAGTCCTGCTTCCTCCCATTTTGGCTCCAGTAGAGGCTGAGGAACCCCCCGAGAGGGGCTACGAGAAGGAGGAGCCCCCCCGGGAGCGGCGCTTCCACCGGCGCGAGGAGCTGGCGCCGTACCCCAAGAGCAAGAAAGGTGAGTTTGGGGGTACCCCCCATCTGGGGGGGGGGCGGTGTCCCCATCACTTGGGGGGGTTCTTCTTCACTTGGGGGCTCCCCATTCATTTGGGAGGCTCCCCTCATTTTGGGGGAGTCCCCATTCAATTTGGGGGCTCCCCCTTCATTTGGGGTGGTTCTTTCACTTTGCGGAGTCCCCCTCATTTAGGGGGGGTCCCCATTCCCCTTGGGGGGCGTCTCCATCACTTTGGGGGTTTCCCCTTCACTTGGGGCTCCCCCTTGACTTGGGGGTGTCCCCCTCTACACTGGGGGTTCCCCCCTTCATTTGGTAATGTCCCCAACACTCTGGGGGCTCCTCCCTTCATTTGGGGGCTGCTGCCCCCCAAGTTTGCCCTACTCTGACCCCTATTTCCCCACCTCTCCCCCCCAAAAGGCAGCCGCAAGGACGAAGAACTGGACCCCATGGACCCCAGTGCCTACTCGGATGCCCCCAGGTAAGTCCTGGAGCCATGCAATGGGGTTGGGAAGGACCTGGAAGCTCCTCCAGTTCCAATCCACAGGGATCCCTCCCACTGGCACAGGTTGCTCCAAGCAACACTGCCAGGGATGGGGCATCCCAAACCTTCTCCATTCAACCCATCCCAGTATCCTCATGGGGATGAAATTCCTTAGATCCCAGGGAAATGTCCCCTGGTCCACGTCCCATCCCTCCAGTCCCTGATGGAGAATCCCCCTCCAGCATCCTCATACCCCCCCCCCCTTCAGACCCTGGAAGCTGCTCCGAGGTCTCCACGCAGCTTCTCTCCTCCAGCCTTCCCTCTGGATCCCATTCCCACCCTTTGGATCCCATCCCAACCACACTCAGTTCCTTTAGGGTTGGGTTTGTGATCCTCTTCCCCCCCCCATCACCAGGGGGACGTGGTCCACGGGGCTCCCCAAGAGGAACGAAGCCAAGACCGGGGCGGACACCACGGCCGCGGGGCCCCTGTTCCAGCAGCGCCCGTACCCGAGCCCCGGCGCCGTCCTCCGGGCCAATGCCGAGGCCTCCCGGAGCAAGGACTGATCCCAACCCCCCCGGGCCCCCCTGAAAACACCTCTGGGACCCCAAAAACACCTCTGGGACCCTCAAAAGCATCTCTGGGACCCTCAAAAACACCTCTGGGACCCCCCAAAACACCTCTGGGACCCCCAAAAACAACTCTAGGAACCCCCAAAACCATCTTTGGGACCCCAAAAACAACTCTGGGACCCCCAAAAACACCTATGGGACCCCAAAAACAACTCTGGGACCCCAAAAGCCACCTTTGGGAACCCCAAAAACCACCATTGGGACACCAAAACCATCTTTGGGACCCTAAAAACCACCTCTGGGACCCCAAAACCACCTCTGGGAACCCCAAAACCCACCTTTGGAGCCCCCAAACCACCTCTAGAACCCCCAAAATGCCTCTGGGAGGCCAGAAACACCGCTGGGAACCCCAAAAGCCACCTCTTGGACCCCAAAACCACCTTTGGGACCCCAAAAGCCACCTTTGGGACCCCAAAACCACTTTTGGGAAGCCCCAAAACCACCATTGGGGCCCCAAAAGCTACCTTTGGGACCCCAAAACCACCATTGGGACCCCAAAAGCCACCTTTGGGACCCCAAAACCGCCTTTGGGAACCCCCCAAACCACCCTTGGGATTCCCAAAACCACCCTTGGGATCCCCAAAACCATCTTTGGGACCCCCAAAACCACCTCTGGGACCCCAAAACCTCTCAGACACCCTCCCCCCCCCCCCCGGACCCCCTCAAATCACTGCCCTCAGTGGAATAAAGGTGCTGAAGACTCAAGGGGTGTGGAATAGGAAGGGGGGGGGATGTGGGGGGGGGTTTATTGGTGCACAAGGGTCCTGCTCGGGCCTTGGGGGGGGGGGGGGGGCAATGCCTCCCATTATAACCCAATGGCTCCAGACACCCCCCCCCCCCCCCCAAAACCCAGTAGCCAATGGCCCCACCCACACCGCGCCCCCCCCCGGGGGACTCTGACGTCATCGCGGCTGTGACTCACCCCAACCGCACCCCCCCCCCCCGCCCCACATCTGGATTCGCTCAACAGCTGGGGGGGGGGGGAGGGGGGGACCAACCCTCCCCCCCCTCCCCTCCCCCCCCCCCCCCAATGGAGCCGGGTGTGGAGGTTCAGCACCCGCTGTTTATTGCCCCTCCCCCACCCGGGGGGGGGGTAAGGGGGGGGGGGGAGGGGCAACAATCCCAGTTTGAGGGGGGTCTCTCCCAGTTTGCCCCCTCCCCCCCCCCATCACCCTGAGGCAGGGGGGGGTGCCCGGGGGAGCCCCCTCAGCCCCCCCAGTGCTCCCAGTAGCACCAGTGCGGCTCCCAGTGCCACCGGTAGCGCCAGCAGCAGCCCCCCCCCAAGGGCCCCGCGCCTGGGGGGGGGCCTGGTACTGGGGGGGGGAACTGGGGCAAGGGGGGGGGGCTTGGAGGGTTGGGGGGAGGGTGGGGGGGTTGTGAGGGGCGAATGGGGTTTATGGGGGGTATTGGGGGGGGGCTTGAGCCTGGGGAGGGCAACTGGGGGGGTAATTGGGGGGGTATCTGGGGTAGCAGGGGGGGCAACTGGGGGGGGAAGTGGGGTATCTGGGGGGGGAACTGAGGGGGTAACGGGGGTATCTGGGGGGGCATTGGGGGAGGTAACTGAGGGGGTAACCGGGGTATCTGGGGGGGCAACTGAGGGGGTAACTGGGGTATCGGGGGGGGTAACTGGGGGGGTAACTGGGGTATCAGGGGGGTTAACTGGGATAATGGGGGGGGAAACCGGGGAGTGCTTGGCTGTGGGGGGCAGAACTGGGGCCAACTGGGACGTAGTGGGGGCAACTGGAGGGTCCTGAGAGGTGGGGGGAGCACTTGGGGGTTCTCCAGTCCTGGGGGGGGCACCGGGGGGTTCCTGTGGGATGGACAGGGGGGTTTGGGGGTCCCTGTAGGGCACTGGGGGGGAACTGGCTCCATAGGGGTCCCAGGGATCAATGGGGGGGTCCCCAAGGCTATAGGGGTCTTTGGGGTCAGTGGGGGGGTCCCCAAAGCTATAGGGGTCCTTGGGGTCAGTGGGGGGGTCCCCAAGGCTATAGGGGTCCCTGAGGTCAGGTTGGGGGTCCCAGGGGTCCGTGTGGGGGTCTGGGGCTATTTGGGTGTCCCCAACCTCATAGGGGTCTTGGGGTCTATAGTGGTCCCTATGGGAGTCCCCATAGGGGTCCCAGGGGTGCGTGTGGGGATCTGGGGCTATTTGGGGGTCCCCAACCTCATAGGGGTCTTGGGGTCTATAGGGGTCCCTATGGGAGTCCCCATAGGGGTCCCAGGGCCTGGTTTGGGGATCCCTGCCCCTGCGGAGGCTCCCGGGCTCAGGGTCCTCATCCCCATAGGGCTCCAAGAGGGGGGGGCCCCCTTCAGGGTCCTCATCCCCATAGGGGTCCATATAGGGGTCCCCATAGATATCAGGGTCCCAGGGCTCCTCACCCCTATAGGGCAGGGCCGGGCCCGTGTAGGGGCCCCCATAGGACTCAGGGTCCCAGGGCTGCTCCTCGGGCTCCTCCAGGGCCGTGTAGGGGTCCCCGTAGGTGTCGGGGTCCTCATCCCCGTAGGGGGGGGCAGAGCCGGGATGGGGGGCACCGTACGTGGCAGGGGCCTGCGGGGAGCCCGGTGCCAGGTCCCTGTGGTGCAGATCCCGGTGCCAGGATGCTCCCGAATCCTCATCGCTGCCTTGGTGCAATTCCCGGTGCCTGCCCGGTGCCAGGTCCCCCAGTGCCTCCCGGTGCCGCGGTGTCGGGTCCTGGTCCCCGTCTTGGTGCAAATCCCGGTGCAATTCCCGGTGCCTGCCCGGTGCCAGGTCCCCATGGTGCAGATCCCGGTGCCAGGATGCTCCTGTATCCTCATCACTGCCTTGGTGCAAGCCCTGGTACCTGCTCGGTGCCAGGTCCCGGTGGTTCAAACCCCGGTGCCAGGATGCTCCTGTATCCTCATTGCTGCCTTGGTGCAATTCCCGGTGCCTGCCCGGTGCCAGGTCCCCATGGTGCAGATCCCGGTGCCAGGATGCTCCTGAATCCTCATTGCTGCCTTGGTGCAAGCCCTGGTACCTCCTTGATGCCAGGTCCCTATGGTGCCAGGATGCTCCTGTATCCTCATCACCACCTTGCTGCAATTCCCGGTGCCTGCCTGGTGCCAGATCCCGGTGCTGCAGATCCCGGTGCCAGGATGCTCCTGTATCCTCATCACCACCTTGGTGCAAGCCCTGGTACCTCCTTGATGCCAGGTCCCCATGGTGCCAGGATGCTCCTGTATCCTCATCACCACCTTGCTGCAATTCCCGGTGCCTGCCCGGTGCCAGGTCCCCATGGTGCAGATCCCGGTGCCAGGATGCTCCTGTATCCTCATCACCCCCTTGCTGCAATTCCCGGTGCCTGGCCGGTGCCAGGTCCCCATGGTGCAGATCCCGGTGCCAGGATGCTTCTGAATCCTCATTGCTGCCTTGGTGTAAGCCCTGGTACCTGCTCGGTGCCAGGTCCCGGTGGTTCAAACCCCTGTGCCAGGATGCTCCTGTATCCTCATTGCTGCCTTGGTGCAATTCCCGGTGCCTGCCCGGTGCCAGGTCCCCATGGTGCAGATCCCGGTGCCAGGATGCTCCTGTATCCTCATCACCGCCTTGCTGCAATTCCCGGTGCCTGCCCGGTGCCAGATCCCGGTGCTTCAGATCCCGGTGCCAGGATGCTCCTGTATCCTCATCACCACCTTGGTGCAAGCCCTGGTACCTGCTCGATGCCAGGTCCCTATGGTGCCAGGATGCTCCTGTATCCTCATCACCACCTTGCTGCAATTCCCGGTGCCTGCCCGGTGCCAGATCCCGGTGCTTCAGATCCCGGTGCCAGGATGCTCCCGCATCCCCCTCACCTCCTTGCTGCGGATCCTCCTCCGCTCCCCTTGATGCCAACTCCCCGTGGTTCCAAGGCTCTCCCGTCTCCCCTTCTCCGTTCAATCCCCGTTGCCTCCCACCCCGTGGCTTCTTCCTACCGTGCCTCCAGCCCCTCTTAGCTCCGTGGGGCGGGCGGCGGCGGCGGCGGCAGGCGGCCCCGTCGGGCTGCAGCACGTACCCGGGGTGGCAATGACAGGCGAAGCCCCCCTCGTGGTTCAGGCACATGTGGTGGCACACGGCTGCCGTGCGGCACTCGTCCGTGTCCCCGCAGGCCCCAGCGGCTCCCGGCACCGGTCCGAACCCCAACGGACACGGAGGGGACACCGGGGACACCCCCGACGTCACCCCCGCCGCTACCAGCGCCACCAACGCCAGCATCGCTCCGGTCGCGTTGTGCCGGGGATGGGGGGGACGGGACGGGACGGGACGGGGGCCAAGGGCGGTGCTGGAGCTGGGACAACCCCTCCCAGTGCTCCCAGGGCTCTCTCCAAGCTGGGAACACCCTGACCTTGCCCATAACTTGTGGGGTCACCCCCCAAGTGCTGCGGGTGGGATTTGGGGGTCTGGAGGGGGAGGAAGCAGCTGTGTGTGGGGGGGGTGCTGACCCCCAAGTGCTGCGGGTGGGATTTGGGGGGTTGGAGGGGGAGGAAGCAGCTGGGGGGGGGGTGGGGGTGCTGACCCCCAAGTGCTGCGGGTGGGATTTGGGGGCAGCTGGGTGGGATCTGGGGGGGTTGGAGGGGGAGGAAGCAGCTGTGGGGGGGGGGGGTGCTGCCCCCCAAGTGCTGCGGGTGGGATTTGGGGGGTTGGAGGGGGAGGAAGCAGCCCTGTGTGTGTGTGTGTGTGTGTGTGTGCTGCCCCCCAAGTGCTGCGGGTGGGATTTGGGGGGTGTGTGAGGGGGAGGAAGCAGCTGGGGGGGGGGGGGGTGCTGACCCCCAAGTGCTGCGGGTGGGATTTGGGGGGAGCTGGGTGGGATCTGGGGGGGTTGGAGGGGGAGGAAGCAGCTCTGTGTGTGTGTGTGTGTGCTGCCCCCCAAGTGCTGCGGGTGGGATCTGGGGGAAGCTGGGTGGGATTTCGGGGGGGTTGGAGGGGGAGGAAGCAGCTGGGGGGGGGGGGGGGTGCTGACCCCCAAGTGCTGCGGGTGGAATCTGGGGGGAGCTGGGTGGGATTTCGGGGGGGTTGGAGGGGGAGGAAGCAGCTCTGTGTATGTGTGTGGGGGTGCTGCCCCCCAAGGGCTGCGGGTGGGATTTGGGGGGAGCTGGGTGGGATCTAGGGGGGGTTTGGAGGGGGAGGAAGCAGCCCTGGGTGTGTGTGTGTGTGTGTGTGTGTGCTGCCCCCCAAGTGCTGGGGCTGGGATCTGGGGGAAGCTGGGTGGGATTTGTGGGTCTGGAGGGGGAGGAAACAGTTGGGGGGGGGGGGTGCTGCCCCCCAAGTGCTGGGGCTGGGATCTGGGGGAAGCTGGGTGGGATTTGGGGGTCTGGAGGGGGAGGAAGCAGCTGGGGGGGGGGGGGGGGGGGTGTGCCCCCCAAGTGCTGCGGGTGGGATCTGGGGGGAGCTAGTTGGGATTTGGGGGTCTGGAGGGGGAAGGAAGCAGCTGGGGGGGGGGTGCTGCCCCATAGAGGGGGTGCTGCCCCCCAAGTGCTGCAGCTGAGATCTGGGGGGGAGCTAGTTTTGATTTGAGGGTTTGGAGGGGGAGGAAGCAGCTGGGGGGGGTGATGCCCCATGGGAGGGGTGATCCCTGATAGTGGGGTTGTTGCCCCCCAAGTGCTGGGGCTGGGATTTGGGGGGAGCTGGTTGGGATTTGGGGGTCTAGTGAGGGAGGAAGTGATTGGGGGGGGGTTGATGCCCCATAGAGGGGGTGCTGCCCCCCAAGTCCTGGGGCTGTGATTTGGGGGGAGCTGGTTGGGATTTGGGGGTCTAGAGGGGGAGGAAGTGGTTGGGGGGGGGCGATGCCCCATAGAGGGGGTGCTGCCCCCCAAGTGTGTGCTTCCCCCCCCCCCCAGCAGCACATCAGTGCAGCACCCATCACCCATGTGTCTCCCCCTACCCCATAATGAGCACAGGACCCACCTGCAATAAGGGCTGTATTGGGGGGTGGGGGGGGGTGACAAAGGGGTGATGGGGGGGACACAAAGGGGTGATGGGGGGGGGGACAGGAGGGTGCTGCCCTCAGGGCAGTGGTCCTGGGGTGCTGTAGAGCTGAGCCAGGGCCCTGCTGAGGGAAGGGCCCAGGTTCCTGTGGGATGAGGGGACAGAGGGGTGAGGACCTGGGAATGGGGGGGGGGGGGCACCATGGGGGGGTTGGGGGTACGCAGGGATGGGGGGAGAGCAAAAAGGGATAGGGGGTACCATGGGATGGGGAGGCACTAAAGGATGAGGAGGGTACCAAGGGATGAGGGGGCACCAAGGGATGGTGGGGGGGGCACCATGGGGGGGGTACCCAGGGATGGGGGGGCACCAAATGATAAGGGGGGTACGATGGGGGGGTACCCAGGGATGGGGGGGGCACCAAAGGAAAGGGGGGGCACCATAGGTGGGGGTTTACCCCGGGCTGGATGGGGGTACCAAGGGATAGGGGGAGCACCATGGGGGTGGTACCCAGGGTTGGAGGATGGACACCATGGGGGGTGGGGGTGGGGGTACACAGGGATGGGGGGGCACCAAGGGATGTGGGGGGACCATGAGGGGGTGGTACCCAAGGATGGGGGGAGCACTAAAGGATAAAGGGGGGGGGACCATGGGGGGGGTACCCAGGGATGGGGGGGCACCAAATGATAAAGGGGGTTCGATGGGGGGGTACCCAGGGATGCACCATGGGGGGTACCCAGGGATGGGGGGAGGCACCAAGGGATGTGGGGGGACCATGAGGGGGTGGTACCCAAGGATGGGGGGAGCACAAAAGGATAAAGGGGGGGGGACCATGGGGGGGGTACCCAGGGAAGGGGGGGCACCAAATGATAAAGGGGGTTCGATGGGGGGGTACCCAGGGATGGGGGGGGCACCATGGGGGGGTACCCAGGGATGGGGGGAGGCACCAAGGGATGTGGGGGGACCATGAGGGGGTGGTACCCAAGGATGGGGGGAGCACAAATGGGGAGGGCACCAAAGGATAAAGGGGGGGGGACCATGGGGGGGGTACCCAGGGATGGGGGGGCACCAAATGATAAAGGGGGTTCGATGGGGGGGTACCCAGGGATGGGGGTGCACCAAAGGATGGGGGGGCGCCATGGGGGGGGTACCCAGGGATGGGGGGAGGCACCAAGGGATGTGGGGGGACCATGAGGGGGTGGTACCCAAGGATGGGGGGAGCACTAAAGGATAAAGGGGGGGGGACACCATGGGGGGGGTACACAGGGATGGGGAGGGCACCAAAGGATAAAGGTGGGGGGCACCATGGGGGGGTACCCAAGGATTGGGGGGGGGTCTCACCTCTGCAGGGGTCCACAGGGGATGGTGCTGAGCAGGGCCTCGCGCTGCAGGGGCTCGGGGCAGGCGCTGTAGGCGGCCATGAGGCTAAGGAGGGGGGGGGGGATGAAAGTTGGGGGTCGGGGGGGGGGGAATTGAGGTCCCAGCCCCACACTTGGGGGTCACCCCCGCCCCCCCCGTTACCTGGCAGGGGTGGGGAAGCGGCGCAGGATGGCGGCCGCCCTCCCCCCGCTGACCCCCCCCAGCTGCAGCAGTTGCCGGGCGAAGACGTCCCCCACGGTCTGTGGCTGAAGGGGGGGGGGGGGAACCCCAAAATAACCCCCCCTGAGCACCCCAACCCCCTCTGCACCCCACATCCCCATCACCCCCCCCCCAGGGACCTCCTTGGGACCCCCTCCCTCTTTGGGGACCCCCTTTGCCCCCCCGAGCACCCCAAGGCCCCCAGCATCCCTCTGCCCCCCACATCCCTATCACCCCCCCCCAGGGACCTCCTTGGGACCCCCCCCTCTTTGGGGACCCCCTTTGCCTCCCTGAGCACCCCAACCCCCTCTGCCCCCCACATCCCCATCACCCCCCCCCAGGGACCTCCTTGGAACCCCCCCTCTCTTTGGGGATCCCCTTTGCCCCCCTGAGCACCCCAACACCCTCTGCCCCCCACATCCCCATCACCCCCCCCAGTGACCTCCTTGGGAACCCCCCCTCTCTTTGGGGATCCCCTTTGCCCCCCTGAGCACCCCAACACCCTCTGCCCCCCACATCCCCATCACCCCCCCCAGGGACTTCCTTGGGACCCCCCCCTCTCTTTGGGGACCCCCTTTGTCCCCCTGAGCACCCCAACCTCCCCCAACTCCCTCTGCCCCCCACATCCCCATCCCCCACCCCAGGGAGCTCCTTGGGACCCCCCCCCTCTTTGGGGACCCCCTTTAGCCCCCCCCAAGCACCCCAAAGCCCCAGCCCCCCTCTGCCCCCTACATCCCCAATCCCCCCCCCCAGGGACCTCCTTGGGACCCCTCCCTCTCTTTGGGGACCCCCTTTGCCCCCCTGAGCACCCCAACGCCCCCAGCCCCCCACATCCCCATCACCCCCCCCCAGGGACCTCCTTGGGCCACCCCCCCCCCTCTTTGGGGACCCCCTTTGCCCCCCCCGGACCCCATTATCCCCTCCAGGGCCCCCCTGAGTTCCTCTCCCCCCAACCCCCCCCTTTTGGGGGACCCCCAGATTCCCCCCCCCCCCCGTACCCCCCCCTTTGCCCCAAACCTGGTTCTTGCCCCCCGCCGCGCGCAGGCTCTGGAAGCGCAGGAGGGTGCAGGGGGCCCCCGGGGGCTCGGGGGGGCCCCGTCCGGTCACGTCCCCCCCCCACGCCCGCAGCACCCGGCCCTTTGGGGGGGGGGGGGGCACAAAGGGGGAGTCAGGGACCCCAGCCCCCTCCTCGTGGCCCCTCTGTGACCCCCCTGTTCCCACGGCCCCTCTGTGACCCCAAGCGTCCCCTTCATGTCCCCATGTGCCCCCCATAACCTCCATGGGTCCCCTTGACTCCCTGTCCCCCCTCCAATGTCCCCTCCGTGGCCCCCATATCCCCCCCAATGGCCCCCCATGTCCCCCCCTCCACCCATGCCTCCCAATACTCCCCCATGTCCTCCCCTCCCCCATATCCCCCTCATGTCCCCCCCATCTCCATGCCCCCAATGCCCCCCCCATATCCCCCTCATGTCCCCCCATCCCCCATCCCCCCATGTCCCCTCTCCCCCCATATCCCCCCCATGGCCCCCCATGTCCTCCCCTCCACCCATGCCCCCAATGCCCCCCCATGTCCCCCCCTCCCCCATATCCCCCTCATGTCCCCCCTCCCCCCATGCTCCCCCAAGTCCCCCCATCCCCCCAATGCCCCTCCATGTCCCCTCTCCCCCCATATCCCCCCCATGTCCCCCCCTCCGCCCATGACCCCCATGCCCTCCCATGCCCCCCTATACCCCCCCATGCCCCCCAATGCCCCCCCTGCCCCCCAATGCCCCCCATGCCCCCCATGCCCCCCATGCCCACCCCATAGCGCTGCTGCAGCTGCTCCCCCAGCACCCTCAGGAACGTGGCCGATTCCTGGGGTCCCCCCGTGCGCTTCACAAAGAAACCGTCCACAACCTGCAGGGAAAAGGGGGTGCTGGGTACCCCCAGCCTGGGGGGGGCACCCATGGGTGCTATGGGTGCAATAGGGGGTACCTGGGTGCTGACGGCCGCCTGGCGCAGGGTGGGCAGGGGCAGGCTCAGGGGCTCCCCCCTCCCCGGCTCCTCCAGCAGGTAAATGGGGTGCCGCAGGCCGCAGCGGGACAGGCGGAACTGGGGGTGTGGGGGTGTCTGTTACAGCCCACCAGGAACCCCCATTGATCCCCACTGACTTCCATTGACCCCCATTGACCTCCATTGACCCCCAGTGTCACCAGGAACCCCCATTGATCCCCACTGACCCCCAGTGCCACCAGGAACTCCCATTGACCCCCATTGACCTCCACTGACCCCCAGTGTCACCAGGAACCCCCATTGATCCCCACTGACCCCCAGTGCCACCAGGAACCCCCATTGACCCCCATTGACCCTCATTGACCTCCATTGACCCCCAGTGTCACCAGGAACCCCCATTGATCCCCACTGCCCACCAGGAACCCCCATTGATCCCCACTGACCCCCACTGACTTCCATTGACCCCCAGTGCCACCAGGAACCCCCACTGACCCCCAAAGACCTCCACTGACCCCCAGTGCCACCAGGAACCCCCATTGACCCCCAATGACCCCCAGCCCACCAGGAACTCCCATTGACCCCCAAAGACCTCCATTGACCCCCAGTGCCACCAGGAACCCCCATTGACCCCAAATGACCTCCATTGACCCCCAGGGCCACCAGGAACCCCCATTGACCCCAAATGACCTCCATTGACCCCCAGGGCCACCAGGAACCCCCATTGACCTCCATTGACCCCCAGTGCCACCAGAAACCCCCACTGACCTCCACTGAACCCCAATGGCCCCCAGTGCCCACCAGGAACCCCCGTTGACCCCCATTGACACCCAGTGTCACCAGGAACCCTCAATGACTCCCCAGTGCCACCAGGAAACCCCATTGACACACACTGACCCCCAGTGCCACCAGGAACCCCCATTGACCCCCATTGACCCCCAGTGCCACCAGGAACCCCCATTGACCCCCATTGACCCCCAGTGTCACCAGGAACTTCCATTGACCCTCATTGACCCCCAGTGTCACCAGGAACCCCCATTGACCTCCATTGACACCCAGTGCCACCAGAAACCCCCATTGACCTCCACTGAACCCCAATGGCACCCAGTGCCCACCAGGAACCCCTGTTGACCCCCATTGACACCCAGTGTCACCAGGAACCCCCATTGACCCCCCAGTGCCACCAGGAAACCCCATTGACCCCCACTGACCCCCAGTGCCACCAGGAAACCCCATTGACCCCCACTGACCCCCAGTGCCACCAGGAACCTCCATTGACCCTCATTGACCCCCAGTGTCACCAGGAACCTCCATTGATCCCCAGTGCCACCAGGAACCGCCATTGACCCCCAATGTCACCAGGAACTCCCAATGACCCCCAATGACCCCCATTGCCCCCCAATGACCCCCAGTGTCACCAGGAACCCCCATTGACCCCCAATGACCCCCAGTGCCACCAGGAACCCCCAATGACCCCCAATGACCCCCATTGCCCCCCAATGACCCCCAGTGTCACCAGGAACATCCATTGACCCTCATTGACCCCCAGTGCCATCAGGAACCTCCATTGCCCCCCAGTGACCCCCACTGTGCCCCATTGCCCCCCCTGTCCCCCCCCCTCACCTTCTGCTCCCGGTACCTCCCATCGCTGAGGCTGCTCCCCAGGTCCGAGGCCGATTTCCGCTCCACCACCACGTCCAGCACCAGCTCCCTTGGGGGGCGCCCTGGGGGCGGGGCCACAGCATGGTCACGCCCCCTCGGCCCCGCCCACAGCCAAGAGTGGCTCCGATGGGGGCGTGACCACACGCAGACCCCGCCCACAGCCAATGGCAGCGCATGGACACGCCCCCTCTGGCCCCACCCACAGCCCACCAAGAACCAATGACAGAGCACACAATGGGCGGGGCCAGAGTCTGGCCACACCCACCACTGCAATGGGGGCGTGACCACAGGCGGACCCCGCCCACAGCCAATGGCAGCGCATGGACACGCCCCTCTGGCCCCACCCACAGCCCACCAAGAACCAATGACAGAGGACACAAGGGGTGGGGCCAGAGTCTGGCCACACCCACCACTGCAATAGGGGCGTGACCACAGGCGGACCCCGCCCACAGCCAATGGCAGCGCATGGACACGCCCCCTCTGGTCCCACCCACAGCCCACCAAGAACCAATGACAGAGCACATAATGGGCGGGGCCAGAGCCTGGCCACACCCACCACTGCAATGGGGGCGTGACCACAGGCGGACCCCGCCCACAGCCAATGGCAGCGCATGGACACGCCCCTCTGGCCCCACCCACAGCCCACCAAGAACCAATGACAGAGCACACAAGGGGCGGGGCCAGAGCCTGGCCACACCCACCACCTCCAATAGGGGCGTGACCAGACGCTGACCCCTCCCCACAGCTCAATGGGGGCGGAGTCACACAGGAGCCGATGTGGGCGGAGCCAGCGCCGGGTTCCACCCCCACCGCTCATCCCATTGGCTCCCCCGCCCACCCCACCCCCCGAGGCCACGCCCACCTGTGGGCGGGGCCCTCTCGCGGGCCACCCAGAGGA
Source organism: Pezoporus occidentalis (assembly GCF_034315485.1). NCBI lineage: Eukaryota > Metazoa > Chordata > Aves > Psittaciformes > Psittacidae > Pezoporus > Pezoporus occidentalis. Next base: position 19,122 of record NW_026916177.1, read on the forward strand.
AGTCTCCCACGTGGAGTCTCCGCAGGCTCAATGGGACGCGGCCCTGCAGCAGCGACGGCACCGGCCTGGCCACGCCCCCCCAAAAACGTCACCGGGGGGGGGGGCGTGGCCACGTTACAGTGGGGCAGGGACACCCCATGGGGGGGTGAGGGGGGAGACACAAGGGGGAAATTGGGGGTACAAGGGTGGGATGCAAGGGAAGGCTCTTGAGGGGAAAAGGGGGAGGGCAAGGGGACACCCCAAGGGGGACAAGGGCTCCATGAGTGGGGTTCATTGGGACCTGTGGGACAGGAGAAACCCCCCGGGGTGCAGATGGGGCAGGCCTGTGCCAACCCTGGGATGGGGGGACAAGGGACACTGCATTCCATTTTGGGGGGGGGGGGGGGGTGGGGAAGGACCCCATGGTGCGGGGATGGGGGGGGGACCACACACACTCACGCACCCGTTGGCCTCGGTGACGTCAGCGCAGAGAATGATGTCGAATTCACCAGGTTTCAGCTCAAACTCGACATCAGGGCCAGGCCTGGGGGGGGGGATGACACCCCAAACCCTGAACCCCAACCCCCCAAGGAAGGAGACAGGAATCTGGGGTTTCCCCCCCCCAAATGCCCCCTTTCAATGGGCACCCGGGTGACTTACGGTGGGGAGGGAGGAGGGAGATGCTCATCAGATGGGGGCGGGGCTTCGGAGGCAGCAACAGCCAATCGCTGGGCCAGGATGTGACCACGTGGGGTCAGGGAGTACCTGGGGAGGGGGGAGAAAGGGGGTGACCGGGGGGGGGGGTTTGTGTGTGTGTTTGGGGGGGGGGGGGGTTCTGGCCATACCGGGGGGGGCGGCCATTGCGCTGCAGCAGGTCCCGTCGCAGGAGGGTGCCCAGGGCCCCCTTGGGTGCTCCCTGGGGAGGGGGGGGGAGGAAGGGACCCCATTATTCACGTGTCCCCCCTCAGTGGGGGGGGGGGGGGTCCCATGGGCACTCACCAGGGTCAGGGGGCGGTCACAGAGGGGCTGGGCCTGATGCAGAAGCTCCGCCTCTGGGAGGGGCTCTGAGCTCTAAGGGGGGGGGGGCTTCAGGTGAGACCATGGGGGGGGGGGAGGGGGGGTATGGGGGGGGGAGGACACCCCAAAGTCCCCAGGTCCTTCCCCTCCCCCCCTTTACCTTGTGCAGCGTCAGCAGCAGCGCTCGTGCCCCCGAGCGGGGGAGGGGCCGGTACTCACGGGGGGGGCAATGCTGGGGGAGGGGGGGGAAAGGTGATGGGGGGATGGGGGGGGGCTCCAAACCCCCCCAAAATACCCAACCCCCCCCCCCTTCCAGGGGTCTGGGTGGGGGAGGTGTGTGATGATGTCACTCACCGTGGGTGGAGCCAAGGGGCTCTCCGGGCTCCTCCTCTCTGAGGGGGGGCTGGGGGCGTGGCCTTGCTCTGGTGGGAGGTGCCAATATGCAAAACAGATGCAAATGAGCGCATGGATCAGCACCTATTCACGCTATCTCCGCCCACACCCGTTAAGGCTCCGCCCACACCCCCTTAAGGCTCCGCCCACCTGCGCGGTGCTGGCGCAGGCGCAGATCGAGCCGGCGGCAGAGGGCGGGGCCAAAGTTCTTCAAGATGGCGGCCGCCCGCCCGGAGCGGAGCCGCAGCGGGTACCGGGCGAGGGAGCGCAGCGCCTGCGGGGACACGCGGCTGGGACCGGGAGCACCGGGAGCACCGGAGGCCCCGCACCCCCCCCCCCCCCCCCCGTTCCCGTTCCCTTCCCGTGCCCCCGCACACCCACCCGCTCGTAGACGCCTTTTGCCCGCGTCCCCGTGGCCTCATCCCGCCACTCCCGGAGCCAGCGGGTGAAGAGCGGGTTGGGGGAAGCACGGGGCCGGTGGCGGCGGCGAGGGGGGGCAACGACGGCCTCCGCCATGGCGGCGGCGGCGGTCACCGGCAGCTGCTGCCCCTGACCCGGAAGTGCTCTTGAACCCCCTCCCGCACCTTCAGCTTGTCTGCTCTGGAGGACGCGGGCCTCTCTAGGCGGCCTGGAGGACCAACTCCTCTGCTCTGGAGGACTGACCCCACAAACAGCTCCTGGGGGGCGGCTGATACCCCCACATCGCCCCCACTCCCCCCACGGAGAGTTTCACCCCATCTCAAGGGGTTTACACCCCCCCCAACTTACCCTCAAGGTGTTCCTTTTCCCTCTGGACCCCCCCCAAGCACCCCCATCTCTCTATTAGAAACCCCCAAACAATCCAGGGGGGTCACCCCCCAATTGCCCCCCCCTCCCTCCTCCCCCCCCCATCAAACCAAAGCTTGGACCCAGCACAACAAGACCTTTATTGTTTAGAAAACCCATACAAACACACTAGAAGCAGGGGGGGGAGGAGGCACCCCAATATGACACAAACCCCCCCCCCGATGCAGGAGAGGGGGTTACACCCCAACCCCCCTCACCCCCCCCTTCCCCCCCATGGGGGTAGAGGCAATATCAGCACAACCCCACACACCCCCCCATGGGGGATTTGGTGTGATTGAGGGGGGGGGGTGAGGGCATCCCAGGTTCCCCCCCCCATGAAGATGTTTTTGGAAGGGGAAACCCCAACCCCCAGTTGGCAAAGGGGGATGGGGCAGCACCACAGTTCTGGTGGTGGTGGGGGGGGAGCCCCCATGGAGGGGGTGTTGGGGTGCCCCGGTTGAGGTTGGGGGGGGCTCAGAGGAAGGCATCGCACCACTCCCGGAGGCAGCCGGAGCAGTCCCGGGACTGTTTGGCGTTGGCTCCGCACGTTTCCTTCAGCCATTCCCGGAAGAGCTCCTCGTCCTTGCGTAGCACCAGGAACTGTCCCAGCACCACGTACGCCTGGGGGGGGGGGGAAGAGCACAGGGACACCCCCGGTATCCCCAAGGGAGTCCTTATCCCAATCCATGACCCTGGGACAAGCCCACATCCCTAAGGACATGGTTGTGTTTAACCCCCCCCCACCAATGTCTCCAAGAGCATCCCTGAGCGTTCCCATGTCCCCAAGGAAGCCTCTTGTCCCCACTGTGTCCCTAAGAAGGTCCCTGTCTGCCACCACATCCCCAAGGGCTTCCCTGTGTCATTCCCCACCCAAAATGTCCTCAAAGGGGTCACTCTGTCTCGTTTCCCCCCCCTCCCCATTATCCCCAATGGGCTCCTGGCTCTGTCATGTCCCCAAGAAGGTCCCTGTGCGTGCCCCCCACCATGTCCCCAAGGGGCTCCTATCTCCCACCATGTCCCTAAGGAGGTCCCTTTCCATCCCCCCCCCCCCCCCCCCCCATATCCCCAAGAGGCTCCTGTCCCTACCATGTCCCTAAGTGGGTCTCTGTGTGTTCCCCACCTTGTCCCCAAGGGAGTCCCCTGCCCCAAGGGGGTCCCTATCCCCCCATACACATCCCCAAGGGGGTCCCTATCCCCCCATCCCCAAGGGGGTCTTTCTGTGTACCCCCTTCCTCATGTCCCTAAGAAGCTCCTGTCCCCACCATGTCCCTAAGTGGGTCTTTTTGTGTCCCTTGCTCCCCATGTCCCCAAGGGGGTCCCTGTGTGTCCCCCCTGCCCCATGTCCCCAAAGGGCTCCTTTCCCCACCATGTCATTAAGAGGGTCCCTATCCCCCCATACACATCCCCAAGGGGGTCCCTCTGTGTCCCCCCTGCCCTATGTCCCTAAGAGCCTCCTGTCCCCACCATGTCCCCAAGGAGGACCCTGTGTGTCCCCCTGTCCCCAAAGGGCCCCTATACCCACGATGTCCCTAAGGGGGTCTGTATCCCCACCCCCCCCATCCCCAAAGAGGTCCCTGTGTGTCCCCCCTGCCCTATGTCCCCAAGGATCCTGTCCCCACCATGTCCCTAAGGGGGTCCCTATCTACCCCTCCCCATCCCCTGTGTGTCCGTCCCCCCCCCCCCATGTCCCCAAAGGACCCCTACACCCACCATGTCCCTAAAGGGTTCCCTATCCCCCCGTTACATCCCCAAGGGAGTCTCTCTGTGTCCCTCCTTCCTCATGTCCCTAAGAGCTTCCTGTCCCCACCATGCCCCTAAGGAGGTCCCTATTCCCCCTATCTAGCCCCCCCCCCATCCCCTGTGTGTCCCCCCTGCCCCATGTCCCCCTACACCCACCATGTCCCTAAGTGGGTCCCTATCTAGCCCCCCCCCCCATCCCCTGTGTGTCCCCCCTGCCCTATGTCCCCAAAGGACCCCTACACCCACCATGTCCCTAAAGGGTTCCCTACTCCCTCCCCCCTGTGTTACATCCCCAAGGGAGTACACCCACCACGTCTCTGTGTCCCTCTGTGTGTCCCCCCTCATGTCCCTAAGAGCTTCCTGTCCCCACCATGCCCCTAAGGAGGTCCCCCCATCCCCTGTGTGTCCCCCCTGCCCCATGTCCCCAAAGGCCCCCTACACCCACCACATCCCTAAGTGGGTCCCTATCTACCCCGCCCCCCATCCCCTGTGTGTCCCCCCTGCCCCATGTTCCCAAAGGCCCCCTACACCCACCATGTCCCTCCCCAAGGGGTGTCCATGTCCCTAAGAGGCTCCTGTCCCCACCATCCCTAAGTGGGTCTTTTTGTGTGTGTCCCAAGGGGGTCCCTGTGTGTCCCCCCTATGCCCCTACACCCACCACGAGGCCCCCCCCCCCCATCCCCTGTGTGTCCCCCCTGCCCTATGTCCCTAAGGGGGTCCCTATCTACCCCCCCCCCCATCCCCTGTGTGTCCCCCCTGCCCCATGTCCCCAAAGGCCCCCTACACCCACCATGTCCCTAAGGGGGTCCCTATCTACCCCCCCCATCCCCTGTGTGTCCCCCCTGCCCTATGCCCCTAAGAGGATCCTGTCCCCACCATGTCCCTAAGAGAGTCCCTATCTACTCCCCCCCCATCCCCTGTGTGTCCCCCCTGCCCCATGTCCCCAAAGGCCCCCTACACCCACCACGTCCCTAAGTGGGTCCCTATCTAAACCGCCCCCCATCCCCTGTGTGTCCCCCCTGCCCCATGTCCCCAAAGGACCCCTACACCCATCACGTCCCTAAGTGGGTCCCTATCCCCATCCCCAATAGGGTCCCTCTGTGTCCCCTCCCTCTCCCCCACGCACCCCTCCCAAGCCCCCCGTCACAGCCCGACCGGAGCCCCCCCCCCCCGTACCTTATCGAAGCCCTTCTCCTCCAGCTTCTTGCCCAGCACGTCCCCGATGCCCGCCAGCATCCCCACCGGCTTCTCCCCCATCGGCTCCGCTACGAAGTCCCGGTGCTTCTGCGACGTGGAGGACATGGCGCCTGCGGGGGGAAGCGGAGACGGCTCAAGGGGAGGCTGGGGGGGGAACGGGAACGGGAACCGGGACCGGGGCTTCCCCCCCGCGGCCCTCACCGGAGCCTCCGACCGCTGCTCCCGCCTCAGGCCGCTGCCGCCGCCGCTGTGCGTGCGTCGACGTCCTGACGTCACCTCCGGCTGCGCCATAGAGCCGAGACAGAGCGGCCGCTACAGGGTGAGACGCTCTAGGCGGTTGCTTGGGTCATAGAGAACGCGGGAGGACCTCGGGGTTCACACCCCCCCCCCCCCCAAAATCCAATGGGATTCTCATGGAAAGGACTAAAAAAAGGCCGAATATTGGCACGAAAAAGCGGCTTTTTATTAATAAACCACAAATAAAACACAGACAGAACAAAGAACTTCGGGGAAAGGGGGGGGGGAGAAGCTGGAAGGTTGAGGAATGGAAGGGGTTTGGAGGAAAAAAAGGGGAGGTTTGGGGGGGGGAAAGGGAGTTTGGGGGAAAAAAGGGAGATTTGGGGCAAAAAGAGGCAATTTGGGAGGAAAAAAGGGAGACTTGGGAGCAAAAATGGGAGATTTGGGGCAAAAAGGCAATTTGGGAGGAAAAAAGGGAGACTTGGGAGCAAAAATGGGAGATTTGGGGCAAAAAAAGGCAATTTGGGAGGAAAAAAGGGAGACTTGGGAGCAAAAATGGGAGATTTGGGGCAAAAAGAGGCAATTTGGGAGCAAAAAAGGGAGACTTGGGAGCAAAAATGGGATATTTGGGGCAAAAAGAGGCAATTTGGGAGCAAAAATAGGAGATTTGGGGCAAAAAGAGGCAATTTGGGAGCAAAAATGGGAGATTTGGGGCAAAAAGAGGCAATTTGGGAGCAAAAATAGGAGATTTGGGGCAAAAAGAGGCAATTTGAGAGTAAAAAGGGGAGATTTGGGGCAAAAGGGGGAGATTTGGGAGCAAAAAGGGGCAATTGGGGAACAAAAAGGGGTGATTTGGGGCAGAAATGGGCGGTTTGGGAGCAAAAAGGGGTGATTTGGGAGCAAAAAGGGGTGATTTGGGGCAGAAAGAAGCGATCTGGGAGCAAAAAGGGGAGATTTAGGGCAAAAAGGGGCGATTTGAAAGTAAAAGAAGCCCTCTGGGGCAGGAAAAAAAACCCAAAGGCTCAAAACCAAATGACAAAAGCCCCCCCCCCTTTATTTGGGATTCACCCCCCCCCCATGGGGGACAGAACGTCTCTGCTCCACTTTGGCCCCCCCCCAATAACCCGGGGGTGCACGGGGGGTGACTCCAGCCCGTGCCCCCCCCCTCAGGCCTCCTCCTCTCTCAGCAGCATGTTGGGGATCCCACGGGAGATGGGGAACTGGCGCCCCGAGTCCGGGCACTGCAGGAACCCCTCCAGCACCTCCACCTGGGGGGGGACACACACGCACATAAGGGGGTCAATGGGGGGGGGGTCAGGACCACATCTCCTCCCCCCCCCAACCCCCCAAGGGGGTTTTGGCCCCCCCCTCACCTCCAGCAGCACGTGGTGCACCCGCCGCAGGAACGCTTCATCTCCCTCATAGTCAGGGGCAGGCTCGGGGGGCAGCTCCGAGGGGTGCCCCAACTGCAGGTGGGGGGGCGGGGGAGAATGGGGGGAGCTGGGAGACCCCCAATAGGACCCCCGTGCACCCCCCATCCCAAACCTTAGAATGCCCCCCCCAAACCTGACAACACCCCTCCAGATCCCCTCCAAACTGGGATCCCCCCAAAATTGAAGCCTTCCCCTCCAATTGAGACAGCCCCAAAACCATGCCCCCCCCCCATCATAGGACACCCCCTCAACTCGCCCCCCATCATAGGACGCCCCCAACTCGCTCTCCCCCATCATAGAACCCCTCTGAACTCACCCCCCCATCATAGGACACCCCCCAACTTGCTCCCCCCATCATAGGACCCCCCCCAACTCACCCCCCCTATCATAGGACCCCCCCCAACTTGCTCCCCCCATCATAGGACCCCTCCCAACTCGCTCCTCCCCATCATAGGACAGCCCCCAACTCACCCCCCCATCATAGGACACCCCCCAACTTGCTCCCCCCATCATAGGACCCCCCCCAACTCGCCCCCCCTATCATAGGACCCCCCCAACTCACCCCCCCTATCATAGGACCCCCCCCAACTCGCCCCCCCATCATAGACCCCCCCCAACTGCTCCTCCCCATCATAGGACAGCCCTCAACTCGCCCCCCCATCATAGGACCCCCCCCGAACTCGCTCCCCCCATCATAGGACCCCCCCCAACTCGCTCCCCCCCATCACAGGACACCCCCCAACTCGCTCCTCCCCATCATAGGACCCCCACCAATTCGCTCCCCCCATCACAGAACCCCCCCAACTTGCTCCCCCCCAACATAGGACCCCCCCCAACTCGCTCCCCCCCATAATAGGACCCCCCCCAACTCGCCCCCCCATCACAGAACCCCCCCGAACTCGCTCCCCCCATAATAGGACCCCCCCCAACTCGCTCCCCCCCATCACAGGACCCCCCCCCCCAAACATGAGGCCCCCCCCCTCTCCCCTCCACTCACGCTCTCGGCCGCCTCCAGCAGCGCCCCCCAGCGCAGCCGCGGCACCAACCGGGCTACGAAGGCGGCGTTGAACGGTACCGGCCGCACGCAGACATCCGAGGCCTGGAGAGGGGGAGAACGGGCCGGTAACGGGGGCTATGGGCCGGTAACAGGGGCTATGGGCTGGTAACGGGGGCTATGGGCCGGTACCGGAGGCTATGGCCGGTACCGGAGGCTGTGGCCGGTACCGGAGGCTGTGGGCCTGTACCGGAGGCTGTGGCCGGTACCGGTGGCTATGGGCCTGTACCGGAGGCTATGGGCAGTATGGGAGCTATAGGCTAGTACTGGAGGCTATGGCCGGTCCCGGAGGCTATGGCCGGTACCGGTGGCTATGGCCGGTCCCGGAGGCTATGGCCGGTATGGGAGCTACGGGCTGGTACCGGAGGCTATGGCCGGTCCCGGAGGCTATGGCCGGTATGGGAGATACGGGCTGGTACCGGAGGCTGTGGCCGGTCCCGGAGGCTATGG
>NW_026916178.1:0-17500 GCF_034315485.1 Pezoporus occidentalis
ATGACTCCTCTACGACTCCTCTATGACAGTATGACTCCTCTATGACTCCTCTATGACTCCTCTATGACTCCTCTATGACTCCACTATGACTCCACTATGACTCCTCCATGACTCCTCTATGACTCCTCTATGACTCCTCTATGACTCCTCTAAGACTCCTCTATGACAGTATGACTCCTCTATGACTCCTCTATGACTCCTCTATGACTCCTCTATGACTCCTCTATGACTCCTCTATGACAGTAAGACTCCTCTATGACTCCTCTATGACTCCTCTGACTCCTCTCTGACTCCTCCATGACTCCTCTATGACTCCTCTATGACAGTATGACTCCTCTATGACTCCTCTATGACTCCTCTATGACTCCTCTATGACTCCTCTATGACAGTAAGACTCCTCTATGACTCCTCTATGACTCCTCTATGACTCCTCTATGACTCCTCTATGACTCCTCTATGACTCCTCTATGACTCCTCTATGACAGTATGACTCCTCTATGACTCCTCTATGACTCCTCTATGACTCCTCTATGACAGTATGACTCCTCTATGACTCCTCTATGACAGTATGACTCCTCTATGACACCTCTATGACTCCTCTATGACTCCTCTATGACTCCTCTATGACTCCTCTATGACTCCTCTATGACTCCTCTATGACTCCTCTATGACTCCTGTATGACAGTATGAATCCTCTATGCCTCCCCTATGAAAATATGACTCCTCTATGACTACTCTATGATTCCTCTATGACAGTATGACTCCTCTATGACTCCTCTATGACTCCTCTATGACTCCTCTATGACTCCTCTATGACTCCTCTATGACTCCTCTATGACAGTATGACTCCTCTATGACTCCTCTATGACTCCTCTATGACTCCTCTGTGACTCCTCTGTGACTCCTCTATGACTCCTCTATGACTCCTCTATGACTCCTCTATGACTCCTCTATGACTCCTCTATGACAGTATGACTCCTCTGTGACTCCTCTGTGACTCCTCTATGACTCCACTATGACTCCTCTATGACTACTCTATGACTTCTCTATGACTCCTCTGACTCCTCTATGACTCCTCTATGACTCCTCTATGACAGTATGACTCCTCTATGACTCCTCTATGACTCCTCTATGACAGTATGACTCCTCTATGACTCCTCTATGACTCCTCTATGACTCCTCTATGACTCCTCTATGACTCCTCTATGACTCCTCTATGACAGTATGACTCCTCTATGACTCCTCTATGACTCCTCTATGACTCCTCTATGACTCCTCTATGACTCCTCTATGACAGTATGACTCCTCTATGACTCCTCTATGACTCCTCTATGACTCCTCTAAGACTCCTCTATGACTCCTCTATGACTCCTCTATGACTCCTCTATGACTCCTCTATGACTCCTCTATGACAGTATGACTCCTCTATGACTCCTCTATGACTCCTCTATGACAGTATGACTCCTCTATGACTCCTCTATGACTCCTCTATGACTCCTCTATGACAGTATGACTCCTCTATGACTCCTCTATGACTCCTCTATGACAGTATGACTCCTCTATGACTCCTCTATGACTCCTCTATGACTCCTCTATGACTCCTCTATGACTCCTCTATGACTCCTCTATGACTCCCCTATGACTCCTGTATGAGTCCTCTATGACTCCTCTATGACTCCTCTATGACACTATGACTCCTCTACGCCTCCTCTATGACAGTATGACTCCTCTATGACTCCTCTATGACTCCTCTATGACTCCTCTATGACAGTATGACTCCTCTATGACTCCTCTATGACTCCTCTATGACTCCTCTATGACAGTATGACTCCTCTATGACTCCTCTATGACTCCTCTATGACTCCTCTATGACTCTCTATGACTCCTCTATGACAGTATGACTCCTCTATGACTCCTCTGTGACTCCTCTATGACTCTTCTCTGTCTCCTCTATGACTCCTCTATGACTCCTCTATGACAGTATGACTCCTCTATGAGTCCTATATGACTCCTCTATGACTCCTCTATGACTCCTCTATGACTCCTCTATGACTCCTCTATGACAGTATGACTCCTCTATGACTCCTCTATGACTCCTCTATGACTCCTCTATGACAGTATGACTCCTCTATGACTCCTCTATGACAGTATGACTACTCTATGACTGCTCTATGACTCCTCTATGACAGTATGACTCCTCTATGACTCCTCTATGACTCCTCTATGACTCCTCTATGACTCCTCTATGACTCCTCTATGACTCCTCTATGACTCCTCTATGACTCCTCTATGACAGTATGACTCCTCTATGAGTCCTATATGACTCCTCTATGACTCCTCTATGACTCCTCTATGACTCCTCTATGACAGTATGACTCCTCTGTGACTCCTCTATGACTCCTCTATGACAGTATGACTCCTCTGTGACTCCTCTGTGACTCCTCTATGACTCCTCTATGACTCCTCTATGACTCCTCTATGACTCCTCTATGACTCCTCTATGACTCCTCTATGACTCCTCTATGACTCCTCTATGACAGTATGACTCCTCTATGACTCCTCTATGACAGTATGACTCCTCTATGACTCCTCTATGACAGTATGACTCCTCTATGACTGCTCTATGACTCCTCTATGACAGTATGACTCCTCTATGACTCCTCTATGACTCCTCTATGACTCCTCTATGACTCCTCTATGACAGTATGACTCCTCTATGAGTCCTCTATGACTCCTCTATGACTCCTCTATGACACTATGACTCCTCTACGACTCCTCTATGACAGTATGACTCCTCTATGACTCCTCTATGACTCCTCTATGACTCCTCTATGACTCCACTATGACTCCACTATGACTCCTCCATGACTCCTCTATGACTCCTCTATGACTCCTCTATGACTCCTCTAAGACTCCTCTATGACACTCCTCTATGACTCCTCTATGACTCCTCTATGACTCCTCTATGACTCCTCTATGACAGTAAGACTCCTCTATGACTCCTCTATGACTCCTCTGACTCCTCTATGACTCCTCTATGACTCCTCTATGACTCCTCTATGACTCCTCTATGACTCCTCTATGACTCCTCTATGACTCCTCTATGACAGTAAGACTCCTCTATGACTCCTCTATGACTCCTCTATGACTCCTCTATGACAGTATGACTCCTCTATGACTCCTCTATGACTCCTCTATGACAGTATGACTCCTCCGTGACTCCTCTGTGACTCCTCTATGACTCCTCTATGACTCCTCTATGACTCCTCTATGACTCCTCTATGACTCCTCTATGACAGTATGACTCCTCTATGACTCCTCTATGACTCCTCTGCCCCTCCCGCGGGAATGGGTCAGGGGGGGGCGGGGCTCGGGCTCAAGGCTGGGCCCCGGCTGCCGGGGAGCCCGCGGTGGGGGGCGGGGCGGCGGCGGCGGCGGGGGGGGGCTGGGACGGGGCCATGGGGCTGCTCCCTGCGGGGGAACACCGGGAATGGGGGGGGGCGGCGCCTGCTGGGACCCCCCGGCACGGAGCCCCCCAGGAGGGACCAGAGAGATTTAGGGGGAAACACAGACTGCCCAGCCCCACCCCCACCCCCCATCCATCCCATCCAACCCCATCCCATCCATCCCATCCCCCCATCCCCCATCCATCCCCCACCCCATCCATCCCATCCATCCCATCCATCCCCACCCCCACCCATCCCATACCCCCATCCCCCACCCCATCCATCCCTTTCCCCATCCCATCCATCCCATCCCATCCCATCCCCCCCACCCCATCCCATTCCATCCACCCCCCCCCACCCCATCCCATCCCCCCATCCCCCACCCCATCCAACCCCATCCCACCCCCACCCCATCCATCCCATCCATCCCCATCCCCATCCCATCCCCCACCCCATCCACCCCATCCATCCCCACCCCCACCCCATCCCACCCCATCCATCCCATCCCCCCCCATCCCATCCATCCCATCCCCCACCCCATCCCCCCATCCCCCACCCCATCCATCCATCCCCCCCCATCCCATCCATCCCCACCCCCACCCCATCCATCCCATCCAACCCCATCCCATCCCATCCCATCCCATCCCCCACCCCATCCCATCCCCCCCATCCCATCCATCCCATCCCATCCCCCCAACCCATCCCATCCCCCCCATCCCATCCCATCCCATCCCATCCATTCCACATATCCCATCCCCCCATCCCATCCCCCCATCCCCCCCATCCCCCCATCCCATCCCCCCATCCCCCCCATCCCACTTATCCCATCCCCCCATCCCATCCCATCCATCCCATCCCACTCCATCCCATTTATCCCATCCCATCCCACTTATCCCATCCCCCCACCCCATCCCCCCATCCCCCCCATCCCCCCATCCCATCCCCCCATCCCCCCCATCCCACTTATCCCATCCCCCCATCCCATCCCATCCATCCCATCCCACCCAATCCCATCCCCCCATCCCATCCCATTCCCCCATCCCCATTTATCCCATCCCATCCCATCCCATCCCCCCATCCCCCCACCCCATCCCCCCCATCCCATCCTCATTTATCCCATCCCATCCCATCCCCCCCATCCCCCCCATCCCCCACCTCCCAGGAGCCCCGAGGAGGAGGAGGACGAGGAGGGGGCGGGGGCGCTGCTGGGGGAGATCCCGGCCCCGGCGCTGCCCCGCGCGGGGTCCTTGGCGATGGGGTCTGTGGGGAGAGGGCAGCACCCATGGGACCTCTGGGAGCACCCATGGGGGCTGGGGGCAGCGGCCCCAGCGCGGGGGATCCCTATGGGGCAGGGTGATCCCTATGGGGCAGGGATGCTCGCTATGGGGCAGGGTGTTCCCTATGGGGCGGGGTGATCCCTATGGGGCAGGGTGCTCCCTATGGGGCAGGGTGATCCCTATGGGGCGGGGTGTTCCCTATGGGGCAGGGTGATCCCTATGGGGCAGGGATGCTCGCTATGGGGCGGGGTGATCCCTATGGGGCGGGGTGATCCCTGTGGGGCAGGGTGTTCCCTATGGGGCAGGGTGTTCCCTGTGGAGCAGTGTGTTCCCTATGGGGCAGGGTGTTCCCTGTGGGGCAGGGATGCTCCCTATGGAGCAGGGTGTTCCCTATGGGGCAGGGTGTTCCCTATGGGGCAGGGTGTTCCCTGTGGGGCAGGGATGCTCCCGATGGAGCAGGGTGTTCCCTATGGGGCAGGGTGATCCCTATGGGGCAGGATGTTCCCTATGGGGCGGGGTGTTCCCTATGGGGCGGGGTGATCCCTATGGGGCAGGGTGATCCCTATGGGGCAGGGTGTTCCCTATGGGGCGGGGTGATCCCTATGGGCACAGTGTTCCCTATGGGGCAGGGATGCTCGCTATGGGGCAGGGTGTTCCCTATGGGGCAGGGTGTTCCCTATGGAGCAGGGTGTTCCCTATGGGGCAGGGTGTTCCCTATGGGGCAGGGATGCTCCCGATGGGGCAGGGTGCTGGCTATGGGGAACAGTGCTGGCTATGGGGCAGAGATGTTCGCTATGGGGCAGGGTGCTGGCTATGGGGCAGAGATGCTTGCTATGGGGCAGGGTGCTGGCTATGGGGCACAGTGCTGGCTATGGGGCAGAGATGCCAGCTATGGGGCAGGGTGCTGGCTATGGGGCAGAGATGCTTGCTATGGGGCAGGGTGCTGGCTATGGGGCAGAGATGCTCACTATGGGGCAGGGTGCTGGCTATGGGGCACAGTACTGGCTATGGGGCAGAGATGCTCCCTATGGGGCAGGGTGCTGGCTATGGGGCACAGTGCTGGCTATGGGGGAGAGATGCCAGCTATGGGGCAGGGTGCTGGCTATGGGGCACAGAGCTGCCTATGGGGCAGGGATGCTTGCTACGGGGTAGGGTGCTGGCTATAGGGCAGGGATGCTCACTATGGTGCAAGGTGCTAGCTATGGGGCAGGGAGGCTGGCTACGGGGCAGGCCCCATGTAAAGAAGTAGGGGTGCTCCCTATAGGTCAGGGATGCTCCGTATGGGTCAGGGTGCTCCCTATGGGTCAGGCCTGCTCGCTATGGGGCAGCCCCACACACAGCAGTAGTGGTGCTTGCCATGGGGCAGCCCCACACAGAGAAGTAGGGGTGCTCGCTCTGGGGCAGCCCCATGTACAGAAGTAGGGGTGCTCGCTATGGGTCAGGGGTACTCACTATAGGTCAGGCCTGCTCGCTATGGGTCAGGCCTGTTCGCTATGGGTCAGCCCCACGTACAGAAGTAGGGGTGCTCGCTATGGGTCAGGCCTGCTCGCTATGGGTCAGCCCCACATACAGAAGTAGGGGTGCTCTCTATGGGTCAGGGGTGCTTGCTATGGGGCAGCCCCACACAGAGAAGTAGGGGTGCTCGCTCTGGGGCAGCCCCATGTACAGAAGTAGGGGTGCTCGCTATGGGTCAGCCCCACGTACAGAAGTAGGGGTGCTCGCTATGGGTCAGGGGTGCTCGCTATGGGTCAGCCCCACGTACAGAAGTAGGGGTGCTCGCTATGGGTCAGGGGAGCTCGCTATGGGTCAGGGAGCTCGCTATGGGTCAGGGTGCTCGCTATGGGTCAGGGAGCTCGCTATGGGTCAGCCCCATGCACAGAAGTAGGGGTGCTCTCTATGGGTCAGCCCCACGTACAGAAGTAGGGGTGCTCGCTATGGGTCAGGGAGCTCTCTATGGGTCAGGTTGCTCTCTATGGGTCAGGGAGCTCGCTATGGGTCAGGGAGCTCGCTATGGGTCAGCCCCACATACAGAAGTAGGGGTGCTCGCTATGGGTCAGGGTGCTCTCTATGGGTCAGGGTGCTCTCTATGGGTCAGGTTGCTCGCTATGGGGCAGCCCCACGCACAGAAGTAGGGGTGCTCTCTGTGGGTCAGGTTGGTCGCTATGGGTCAGCCCCACGCACAGAAGTAGGGGTGCTCGCTATGGGTCAGGGTGCTCGCTATGGGTCAGGGTGCTCGCTATGGGTCAGGGAGCTCGCTATGGGTCAGCCCCACATACAGAAGTAGGGGTGCTCGCTATGGGTCAGGGAGCTCGCTATGGGTCCGGCCTGCTCGCTATGGGGCAGCCCCACATACAGAAGTAGGGATGCTCGCTATGGGTCAGGTTGCTCTCTATGGGTCAGGTTGCTCTCTATGGGTCAGGTTGCTCGCTATGGGTCCGGCCTGCTCGCTATGGGGCAGCCCCACATACAGAAGTAGGGGTGCTCTCTATGGGTCCGGCCTGCTCGCTATGGGGCAGCCCCACATACAGAAGTAGGGGTGCTCTCTATGGGTCAGGTTGCTCTCTATGGGTCAGGGAGCTCTCTATGGGTCAGGTTGCTCTCTATGGGTCAGGTTGCTCTCTATGGGTCCGGCCTGCTCGCTATGGGGCAGCCCCACATACAGAAGTAGGGGTGCTCGCTATGGGTCAGGGGTGCTTGCTATGGGTCAGGGTGCTCGCTATGGGTCAGGGTGCTCGCTATGGGTCAGCCCCACGCACAGAAGTAGGGGTGCTCTCTATGGGTCAGGGTGCTCGCTATGGGTCAGGGGTGCTCGCTATGGGTCAGGGGGTGCTCGCTATGGGTCAGGGTGCTCGCTATGGGTCAGGTCGCTCGCTATGGGTCAGCCCCACATACAGAAGTAGGGGTGCTCTCTATGGGTCAGGGTGCTCGCTATGGGTCAGGGAGCTCTCTATGGGTCAGGGTGCTCGCTATGGGGCAGCCCCACATACAGAAGTAGGGGTGCTCGCTATGGGTCAGGGTGCTCTCTATGGGTCAGGGTGCTCGCTATGGGTCAGGGTGCTCGCTATGGGTCAGGTTGCTCTGTATGGGTCAGGTTGCTCGCTATGGGTCAGGGAGCTCGCTATGGGTCAGGGAGCTCGCTATGGGGCAGGTCGCTCGCTATGGGTCAGGTTGCTCTCTATGGGTCAGGTTGCTCGCTATGGGTCAGGGTGCTCTCTATGGGTCAGGGTGCTCTCTATGGGTCAGGTTGCTCTCTATGGGTCAGGTCGCTCGCTATGGGTCAGGTTGCTCTCTATGGGTCAGGGAGCTCGCTATGGGGCAGCCCCACGCACAGAAGTAGGGGTGCTCGCTGTGGGTCAGGTTGCTCTCTATGGGTCAGGTCGCTCGCTATGGGGCAGCCCCACATACAGAAGTAGGGGTGCTCGCTATGGGTCAGGGTGCTCGCTGTGGGTCAGGGTGCTCTCTCTATGGGTCAGGGTGCTCTCTATGGGTCAGGTCGCTCGCTATGGGTCAGGTTGCTCGCTATGGGGCAGCCCCACATACAGAAGTAGGGTTGCTCTCTATGGGTCAGGGTGCTCGCTATGGGTCAGGGAGCTCGCTATGGGTCAGGGTGCTCTCTATGGGTCAGGTTGCTCTCTATGGGTCAGGGTGCTCGCTATGGGGCAGCCCCACGCACAGAAGTAGGGGTGCTCTCTATGGGTCAGGTCGCTCTCTATGGGTCAGGTCGCTCGCTATGGGTCAGGGTGCTCTCTATGGGTCAGGTTGCTCGCTATGGGGCAGCCCCACGCACAGAAGTAGGGGTGCTCTCTGTGGGTCAGGTTGGTCGCTATGGGTCAGCCCCACGCACAGAAGTAGGGGTGCTCGCTATGGGTCAGGGTGCTCGCTATGGGTCAGGGTGCTCGCTATGGGTCAGGGAGCTCGCTATGGGTCAGCCCCACATACAGAAGTAGGGGTGCTCGCTATGGGTCAGGGAGCTCGCTATGGGTCCGGCCTGCTCGCTATGGGGCAGCCCCACATACAGAAGTAGGGATGCTCGCTATGGGTCAGGTTGCTCTCTATGGGTCAGGTTGCTCTCTATGGGTCAGGTTGCTCGCTATGGGTCCGGCCTGCTCGCTATGGGGCAGCCCCACATACAGAAGTAGGGGTGCTCTCTATGGGTCCGGCCTGCTCGCTATGGGGCAGCCCCACATACAGAAGTAGGGGTGCTCTCTATGGGTCAGGTTGCTCTCTATGGGTCAGGGAGCTCTCTATGGGTCAGGTTGCTCTCTATGGGTCAGGTTGCTCTCTATGGGTCCGGCCTGCTCGCTATGGGGCAGCCCCACATACAGAAGTAGGGGTGCTCGCTATGGGTCAGGGGTGCTTGCTATGGGTCAGGGTGCTCGCTATGGGTCAGGGTGCTCGCTATGGGTCAGCCCCACGCACAGAAGTAGGGGTGCTCTCTATGGGTCAGGGTGCTCGCTATGGGTCAGGGGTGCTCGCTATGGGTCAGGGGGTGCTCGCTATGGGTCAGGGTGCTCGCTATGGGTCAGGTCGCTCGCTATGGGTCAGCCCCACATACAGAAGTAGGGGTGCTCTCTATGGGTCAGGGTGCTCGCTATGGGTCAGGGAGCTCTCTATGGGTCAGGGTGCTCGCTATGGGGCAGCCCCACATACAGAAGTAGGGGTGCTCGCTATGGGTCAGGGTGCTCTCTATGGGTCAGGGTGCTCGCTATGGGTCAGGGTGCTCGCTATGGGTCAGGTTGCTCTGTATGGGTCAGGTTGCTCGCTATGGGTCAGGGAGCTCGCTATGGGTCAGGGAGCTCGCTATGGGGCAGGTCGCTCGCTATGGGTCAGGTTGCTCTCTATGGGTCAGGTTGCTCGCTATGGGTCAGGGTGCTCTCTATGGGTCAGGGTGCTCTCTATGGGTCAGGTTGCTCTCTATGGGTCAGGTCGCTCGCTATGGGTCAGGTTGCTCTCTATGGGTCAGGGAGCTCGCTATGGGGCAGCCCCACGCACAGAAGTAGGGGTGCTCGCTGTGGGTCAGGTTGCTCTCTATGGGTCAGGTCGCTCGCTATGGGGCAGCCCCACATACAGAAGTAGGGGTGCTCGCTATGGGTCAGGGTGCTCGCTGTGGGTCAGGGTGCTCTCTCTATGGGTCAGGGTGCTCTCTATGGGTCAGGTCGCTCGCTATGGGTCAGGTTGCTCGCTATGGGGCAGCCCCACATACAGAAGTAGGGTTGCTCTCTATGGGTCAGGGTGCTCGCTATGGGTCAGGGAGCTCGCTATGGGTCAGGGTGCTCTCTATGGGTCAGGTTGCTCTCTATGGGTCAGGGTGCTCGCTATGGGGCAGCCCCACGCACAGAAGTAGGGGTGCTCTCTATGGGTCAGGTCGCTCTCTATGGGTCAGGTCGCTCGCTATGGGTCAGGGTGCTCTCTATGGGTCAGGTTGCTCGCTATGGGGCAGCCCCACGCACAGAAGTAGGGGTGCTCTCTATGGGTCAGGGTGCTCTCTATGGGTCAGGGAGCTCTCTATGGGTCAGGGGTGCTCGCTATGGGTCAGGGTGCTCTCTATGGGTCAGGGAGCTCGCTATGGGGCAGCCCCACGCACAGAAGTAGGGGTGCTCGCTATGGGTCAGGTTGCTCGCTATGGGTCAGGTTGCTCTCTATGGGTCAGGTCGCTCTCTATGGGTCAGGTTGCTCTCTATGGGTCAGGTCGCTCTCTATGGGGCAGCCCCACGCACAGAAGTAGGGGTGCTCTCTATGGGTCAGGGTGCTCGCTATGGGTCAGGTCGCTCGCTATGGGTCAGCCCCACGCACAGAAGTAGGGGTGCTCTCTATGGGTCAGGTTGCTCTCTATGGGTCAGGTCGCTCTCTATGGGTCAGGTTGCTCTCTATGGGTCAGCCCCACATACAGAAGTAGGGGTGCTCTCTATGGGTCAGGTTGCTCTCTATGGGGCAGCCCCACATACAGAAGTAGGGGTGCTCTCTATGGGTCAGGGTGCTCGCTATGGGTCAGGGTGCTCGCTATGGGTCAGGGTGCTCGCTATGGGTCAGGTCGCTCGCTATGGGGCAGCCCCACATACAGAAGTAGGGGTGCTCGCTATGGGTCAGGTTGCTCGCTATGGGTCAGCCCCACATACAGAAGTAGGGGTGCTCTCTATGGGTCAGGTCGCTCGCTATGGGGCAGCCCCACATACAGAAGTAGGGGTGCTCCATGGCGTCGCGCGCCGTGAGCCGGCTCTGGTGGTCGTAGCGCAGGAGCTGGTCCAGGAAGTCCAGGGCCTCGGCGCTCACCAGGTGCTGGTTCTCGCTGTGCACGAAACGTTCCCAACGCTTCCGGGAGTGCCTGCGGGAAAACGGGAATGGGGGGGGGATGGGGTCAATGGGGGGGATGGGGTGGGGTCAATGGGATGGATGGGGTGGGATGGATGGGATGGGGTCAATGGGATGGATGGGATGGGGTCAATGGGATGGATGGGATGGGATGGGGTCAATGGGGTGGATGGGATGGGCTGGGGTCAATGGGATGGGGTCAATGGGGTGGATGGGATGGGCTGGGATGGATGGGCTGGGGTCAATGGGGTGGGGTCAATGGGGTGGATGGGATGGGATGGGGTCAATGGGATGGGGGGGATGGGATGGGGTCAATGGGGGGGATGGGGTCAATGGGGGGGATGGGATGGGGTCAATGGGATGGATGGGGTGGATGGGCAGGGATGGGCTGGGGTCTATGGGGTGGATGGGATGGGATGGATGGGATGGGGTCAATGGGATGAATGGGATGGGGTCAATGGGATGGATGGGATGGGATGGGGTCAATGGGGTGGATGGGATGGGCTGGGGTCAATGGGATGGGGTCAATGGGGTGGATGGGATGGGCTGGGATGGATGGGCTGGGGTCAATGGGGTGGGGTCAATGGGGTGGATGGGATGGGATGGGGTCAATGGGATGGGGGGGATGGGATGGGGTCAATGGGGGGGATGGGGTCAATGGGGGGGATGGGATGGGGTCAATGGGGCGGATGGGGTGGATGGGCAGGGATGGGTTGGGGTCTATGGGGTGGATGGGGTCAATGGGGTGGATGGGATGGGGTCAATGGGGTGGATGGGATGGGATGGATGGGATGGGGTCAATGGGATGAATGGGATGGGGTCAATGGGATGGATGGATGGGATGGGATGGGGTCAATGGGGTGGATGGGATGGGCTGGGGTCAATGGGATGGATGGGATGGGATGGATGGGATGGGGTCAATGGGATGGATGGGATGGGATGGATGGGATGGGGTCAATGGGATGGATGGGATGGGGTCAATGGGGTGGATGGGCTGGGATGGATGGGATGGGGTCTATGGGGTGGATGGGGTCAATGGGATGGGATGGGATGGGGTCTATGTGGTGGATGGGGTGGGATGGGGTCAATGGGGTGGATGGGATGGGGTCTATGGGGTGGATGGGGTTTATGGGGTCAATGGGGCGGATGGGGTCTATGGGGTGGATGGGGTTTATGGGGTCAATGGGGCGGATGGGGTCTATGGGGTGGATGGGGTCAATGGGGTGGATGGGCTGGGGTCAATGGGGTGGATGGGGTCAATGGGATGGATGGGCTGGGGTCTATGGGGTGGATGAGATGGGGTCTATGGGATGGATGGGCTGGGGTCAATGGGCTGGGGTCAATGGGATGGATGGGGTCAATGGGGTGGATGGGATGGGTTGGGCTGGGCTGGGGTCAATGGGGCGGATGGGGTCAATGGGATGAATGGGCTGGGGTCAATGGGGTGGATGGGATGGGATGGGGTCAATGGGGTGGATGGGGTCAATGGGGTGGATGGGCTGGGGTCTATGGGGTGGATGGGGTCTATGGGGTGGATGGGGTCTATGGGGTGGATGGGGTCAATGGGATGGGGGGGATGGGGTCAATGGGGTGGATGGGGTCAATGGGGTGGATGGGGTCAATGGGGTGGATGGGTTGGGGTCTATGGAGTGGATGGGGTCTATGGGTTGGATGGGATGGGTTGGGGTCTATGGGGCAGATGGGGTCTATGGGCTGGATGGGTTGGGTTGGGGTCTATGGGATGGGTTGGGGTCAGTGGGGCGGATGGGCTCAATGGGGCGGACAGGATGCGGCGGGCGGCCCCACCTGCCCAGGATGTCGTTGAAGCGCGGGTCCAGGTCGATGCCGTACTTGTCGATGTAATCGTAGAGCTCCTCGGTGCCCAGCACCTTGGCGATGCGCACGAGCTGCGGGGAACAGGGCAGGATGAGGCCCGGGGGCATGGGGAAGGGTTGGGGCGATGGGGAAGGGTTGGGGTGATGGGGAAGGGTTGGGGCTATGGGGAAGGGTTGGGGTTATGGGGAAGGGTTGGGGTGATGGGGAAGGGTTGGGGTTATGGGGAAGCATTGGGGTGATGGGGAAGGGTTGGGGTGATGGGGAAGGGTTGGGGTGATGGGGAAGGGTTGGGGTGATGGGGAAGGGTTGGGGTTATGGGGAAGGGTTGGGGCTATGGGGAAGGGTTGGGGTGATGGGGAAGGGTTGGGGTTATGGGGAAGGGTTGGGGTGATGGGGAAGCATTGGGGTTATGGGGAAGGGTTGGGGTTATGGGGAAGGGTTGGGGTGATGGGGAAGGGTTGGGGTTATGGGGAAGGGTTGGGGTTATGGGGAAGGGTTGGGGCTATGGGGAAGGGTTGGGGTGATGGGGAAGGGTTGGGGTTATGGGGAAGGGTTGGGGTTATGGGGAAGGGTTGGGGTGATGGGGAAGGGTTGGGGTGATGGGGAAGGGTTGGGGTGATGGGGAAGGGTTGGGGTTATGGGGAAGGGTTGGGGTTATGGGGAAGGGTTGGGGTTATGGGGAAGGGTTGGGGTGATGGGGAAGGGTTGGGGCGATGGGGAAGGGTTGGGGTTATGGGGAAGCATTGGGGTGATGGGGAAGGGTTGGGGTTATGGGGAAGCATTGGGGTGATGGGGAAGGGTTGGGGTTATGGGGAAGCGTTGGGGTGATGGGGAAGGGTTGGGGTTATGGGGAAGCATTGGGGTTATGGGGCAGGGTTGGGGTGATGGGGAAGGGTTGGGGTGATGGGGAAGGGTTGGGGTGATGGGGAAGGGTTGGGGTGATGGGGAAGGGTTGGGGCTATGGGGAAGGGTTGGGGTTATGGGGAAGGGTTGGGGTTATGGGGAAGGGTTGGGGTTATGGGGAAGCATTGGGGTTATGGGGAAGCGTTGGGGTGATGGGGAAGGGTTGGGGTTATGGGGCAGGGTTGGGGTGATGGGGAAGGGTTGGGGTTATGGGGAAGCGTTGGGGTGATGGGGAAGGGTTGGGGTTATGGGGAAGCGTTGGGGTGATGGGGAAGGGTTGGGGTTATGGGGAAGCATTGGGGTTATGGGGAAGCGTTGGGGTGATGGGGAAGGGTTGGGGTTATGGGGCAGGGTTGGGGTGATGGGGAAGGGTTGGGGTTATGGGGAAGGGTTGGGGTGATGGGGGCTGTTTGGGGTGATGGGGAAGGGTTGGGGTTATGGGGAAGCATTGGGGTTATGGGGAAGCATTGGGGTTATGGGGGCTGTTTGGGGTTATGGGGCAGGGTTGGGGTTATGGGGGCTGTTTGGGGTGATGGAGGGGGGCTCAGGATGCTGGAGAAGGTTGGGGTGATGGAGGAGCAGTTTGGGGCAATGCAGGATCAGGCTCAGGTGAGGGTTTGGATGCAGGAGGTGATGCAGGGGCTGCAGGAGGAGGTGATGCAGGGGCTGCAGGAGGTGATGCAGGGGCTGCAGGAGGTGATGCAGGGGCTGCAGGAGCTGATGCAGGGGGGATGCAGGAGGTGATGCAGGGGCTGCAGGAGGAGGTGATGCAGGGGGGCTGCAGGAGGAGGTGATGCAGGGGCTGCAGGAGGAGGTGATGCAGGGGCTGCAGGAGGAGGTGATGCAGGGGGGCTGCAGGAGGAGGTGATGCAGGGGCTGCAGGAGGAGGTGATGCAGGGGCTGCAGGAGGAGGTGATGCAGGGGCTGCAGGAGGAGGTGATGCAGGGGATGCAGGAGGAGGTGATGCAGGGGGGATGCAGGAGGAGGTGATGCAGGGGGGATGCAGGAGGAGGTGATGCAGGGGGGATGCAGGAGGTGATGCAGGGGCTGCAGGAGGTGATGCAGGGGGGATGCAGGAGGAGGTGATGCAGGGGGGATGCAGGAGGAGGTGATGCAGGGGCTGCAGGAGGTGATGCAGGGGCTGCAGGAGGAGGTGATGCAGGGGCTGCAGGAGGAGGTGATGCAGGGGCTGCAGGAGGAGGTGATGCAGGGGATGCAGGAGGAGGTGATGCAGGGGGGCTGCAGGAGGAGGTGATGCAGGGGCTGCAGGAGGAGGTGATGCAGGGGCTGCAGGAGGAGGTGATGCAGGGGCTGCAGGAGGTGATGCAGGCGCTGCAGGAGGTGATGCAGGGGGGATGCAGGAAGAGGTGATGCAGGGGCTGCAGGAGGAGGTGATGCAGGGGATGCAGGAGGAGGTGATGCAGGGGCTGCAGGAGGAGGTGATGCAGGGGCTGCAGGAGGAGGTGATGCAGGGGGGCTGCAGGAGGAGGTGATGCAGGGGGGATGCAGGAAGAGGTGATGCAGGGGCTGCAGGAGGAGGTTATGCAGGGGGGCTGCAGGAGGAGGTGATGCAGGGGGGCTGCAGGAGGAGGTGATGCAGGGGCTGCAGGAGGAGGTGATGCAGGGGCTGCAGGAGGAGGTGATGCAGGGGGGCTGCAGGAGGTGATGCAGGGGCTGCAGGAGGAGCTGATGCAGGGGATGCAGGAGGAGGTGATGCAGGGGGGATGCAGGAGGTGATGCAGGGGCTGCAGGAGGAGCTGATGCAGGGGATGCAGGAGGAGGTGATGCAGGGGCTGCAGGAGGTGATGCAGGGGCTGCAGGAGGTGATGCAGGGGCTGCAGGAGGAGGTGATGCAGGGGGGATGCAGGAGGTGATGCAGGGGCTGCAGGAGGTGATGCAGGGGCTGCAGGAGGAGGTGATGCAGGGGATGCAGGAGGAGGTGATGCAGGGGCTGCAGGAGGAGGTGATGCAGGGGCTGCAGGAGGTGATGCAGGGGCTGCAGGAGGTGATGCAGGGGGGATGCAGGAGGAGGTGATGCAGGGGCTGCAGGAGGTGATGCAGGGGCTGCAGGAGGTGATGCAGGGGCTGCAGGAGGAACTCACCTGGTCGTAGTTGTCGTGGCCGTGGAAGAAGGGCTCCTTCCTGAAGACCATGCTGGCCAGCATGCAGCCCAGGCTCCACATGTCCAGGCTGTAGTCGTACATCTGGGGGTGGCAGGGGATGGTTATGGGTCAGGGTTAGGGTTATGGGGTCGGGG
The DNA here is from genome assembly GCF_034315485.1 of Pezoporus occidentalis. Lineage (NCBI taxonomy): Eukaryota > Metazoa > Chordata > Aves > Psittaciformes > Psittacidae > Pezoporus > Pezoporus occidentalis. Next base: position 16,029 of record NW_026916178.1, read on the forward strand.
TTATGGGGTAGGGGTCATGGTTATGGTTGTGGTTATGGGTTATGGTTATGGGTAGGGTCAGTGTTGAAGACCATGCTGGCCAGCATGCAGCCCAGGCTCCACATGTCCAGGCTGTAGTCGTACATCTGGGGGTGGCAGGGGATGGTTATGGGTCAGGGTTATGGGGTAGGGGTTATGGGGTAGGGGTTATGGGGTAGGGGTTATGGTTATGGTTATGGTTATGGGTTATGGTTATGGTTATGGGTAGGGTCAGTGTTGAAGACCATGCTGGCCAGCATGCAGCCCAGGCTCCACATGTCCAGGCTGTAGTCGTACATCTGGGGGTGGCAGGGGATGGTTATGGGTCAGGGTTAGGGTTATGGGGTCGGGGTTATGGGGTAGGGGTCATGGTTATGGTTGTGGTTATGGGTTATGGTTATGGGTAGGGTCAGTGTTGAAGACCATATATATATATGCAGCCCAGGCTCCACATGTCCAGGCTGTTGTTACAGTCTGGGGGTGGCAGGGGAGGGTTATGGGTCAGGGTTAGGGGTAGGGTTATGGGTTAGGGGTTATGAACCTCTGTGGGTAGGGGTGCTATGAACATGCTTTATTTTGGTTTTGGTTTATGGTTTTGGTTATATAGGGTCAGTGTATATAGACCATGCTGGCCAGCATGCAGCCCAGGCTCCACATGTAGTCGTACTTTGTCATCTGGGTTACACTCACTTTGTTACAGTTACAGGGGAGAACTGGGTTAGGGTTAGGGTTAGGGTTAGGGTTAGGGTTAGGGTTAGGGTTAGGGTTGAGAACCTCTGTGGGTCATTAGAATGCTCTTGAACATGCTTTATTTTGCTCACTTTGTTACATTTACTGTGTTTTCCTATATATAAATATATATAGTGTTGCACTCACTTTGTTACAGTTACAGGGGAGAAATGGGTTAGGGTTAGGGTTAGGGTTAGGGTTAGGGTTAGGGTTGAGAACCTCTGTGGGTCATTAGAATGCTCTTGAACATACTTTATTTTGCTCACTTTGTTACGTTTACTGTGTTTTCCTGTATATATATATATATATAGTATTACACTCGCTTTGTTACAGTTAGAGGGGAGAAATGGGTTAGGGTTAGGTTTACGGTTAGGGTTAGGGTTAGGGTTAGGGTTAGGGTTAGGGTTGAGAACCTCTGTGGGTCATTAGAATGCTCTTGAACATGTTTTATTTTGCTCACTTTGTTACGTTTCCTGTGTTTTCCTGTATATATATATATATATAGTATTACACTCACTTTGTTACAGTTACAGGGGAGAAATAGGGTTAGGGTTAGGGTTAGGGTTAGGGTTAGGGTTAGGGTTAGGGTTAGGGTTGAGAACCTCTGTGGGTCATTAGAATGCTCTTGAACATGCTTTATTTTGCTCACTTTGTTACGTTTACTGTGTTTTCCTATATATATATATATATAGTATTACACTCACTTTGTTACAGTTACAGGGGAG
>NW_026916178.1:22500-27061 GCF_034315485.1 Pezoporus occidentalis
TCCATCCCATCCCATCCATCCCATCCCATCCATCCCATCCATCCCATCCCATCCCATCCATCCCATCCCATCCATCCCATCCCATCCATCCCATCCCATCCATCCCATCCCATCCATCCCATCCCATCCCATCCATCCCATCCCATCCATCCCATCCCATCCCAAGGAAGGCCTCAAAGGTCGAGGTCCTTTGGGAATATGGGAGGAGCTTGGGCCCATTGGGAAGAGGGAAATCCATGGGGATTTAAGGGATGCTCCCATGGAATTCCCATTGGGAAGAGGGAAATCCATAGGGATTTAAGGGATGCTCCCATGGAATTCCCACTGGGAAGAGGGAAATCCATAGGGATTTAAGGGATGCTCCCATGGAATTCCCACTGGGAAGAGGGAAATCCATAGGGATTTAAGGGATGCTCCCATGGAATTCCCACTGGGAAGAGGGAAATCCATGGGGATTTAAGGGATGCTCCCATGGAATTCCCACTGGGAAGAGGGAAATCCATGGGGATTTAAGGGATGCAGGGGGTGCTTCGATGCTCCCATGGAATTCCCATTGGGAAGAGGGAAATCCATGAGGATTTAAGGGATGCTCCCATGGAATTCCCATTGGGAAGAGGGAAATCCATGGGGATTTAAGGGATGCTCCCATGGAATTCCCACTGGGAAGAGGGAAACCCATGGGGATTTAAGGGATGCTCCCATGGAATTCCCATTGGGAAGAGAGAAATCCATGGGGATTTAAGGGATGCTCCCATGGAATTCCCATTGGGAAGAGGGAAATCCATGGGGATTTAAGGGATGCTCCCATGGAATTCCCACTGGGAAGAGGGAAATCCATGGGGATTTAAGGGATGCTTCTATGGAATTTCCATTGGGAAGAGGGAAATCCATGGGGATTTAAGGGATGCTCCCATGGAATTCCCATTGGGAAGAGGGAAATCCATGGGGATTTAAGGGATGCTCCCATGGAATTCCCATCGGGAAGAGGGAAATCCATGGGGATTTAAGGGATGCTCCCATGGAATTCCCATCGGGAAGAGGGAAATCCATGGGGATTTAAGGGATGCTCCCATGGAATTCCCATCGGGAAGAGGGAAATCCATGGGGATTTAAGGGATGCTCCCATGGAATTCCCATCGGGAAGAGGGAAATCCATGGGGATTTAAGGGATGCTCCCATGGAATTCCCACTGGGAAGAGGGAAATCCATGGGGATTTAAGGGATGCTCCCATGGAATTCCCATTGGGAAGAGGGAAATCCATAGGGATTTACTGGATGCAGGGGGTGCTTTGATGCTCCCATGGAATTCCCATTGGAAAGAGGGAAATCCATGGGGATTTAAGGGATGCAGGGGGTGCTTTAAGGGCTGCTCCCATGGAATTCCCATTGGGAAGAGGGAAACCCATGGGGATTTAAGGGCTGCTCCCATGGAATTCCCATTGGGAAGAGGGAAACCCATGGGGATTTAAGGGCTGCTCCCATGGAATTCCCATTGGGAAGAGGGAAACCCATGGGGATTTAAGGGCTGCTCCCATGGAATTCCCACTGGGAAGAGGGAAATCCATGGGGATTTAAGGGATGCTCCCATGGAATTCCCATTGGGAAGAGGGAAATCCATAGGGATTTAAGGGATGCTCCCATGGAATTCCCACTGGGAAGAGGGAAATCCATGGGGATTTAAGGGATGCTCCCATGGAATTCCCATTGGGAAGAGGGAAATCCATGGGGATTTAAGGGATGCTCCCATGGAATTCCCATTGGGAAGAGGGAAATCCATGGGGATTTAAGGGATGCTCCCATGGAATTCCCATCGGGAAGAGGGAAACCCATGGGGATTTAAGGGATGCTCCCATGGAATTCCCCCCCACCAGCTGGGACCCCCATGGCCCTAAAGGGCTCCTCCAGCTCCGGATCCCGTCCAGCCCAGCGCATTCCCTGCTCCCAGGGCGTATTCCAAGGCTCGGGAATGGCGGCAGGCTCCCACCTTCCGGTGCTCGTGGTCGATCATCACGTTGTGGGGCTTCACGTCGCGGTGCATCACGCCCATGCTGTGGCAGTAATCCAGGGCCTGCGGGGCAACGGGGGCCTCAGGGATGCTCCTGCATCCTACGGGATGCTCCTGCTTCCCACGGGATGCTCCTGCTTCCCATTGGATCCTCCTGCATCCTACGGGATGCTCCTGCTTCCCACGGGATGCTCCTGCTCCCCATTGGATCCTCCTGCTTCCCATTGGATCCTCCTGTATCCCATGGGATCCTCCTGCATCCTACGGGATGCTCCTGCTTCCCATTGGATCCTCCTGCTTCCCATGGGATCCTCCTGCATCCCACGGGATCCTCCTGCTTCCCATGGGATGCTCCTGCATCCCATTGGATCCTCCTGCACCCCATTGGATCCTCCTGCTTCCCATTGGATCCTCCCGCTTCCCATTGGATCCTCCTGCACCCCATGGGATCCTCCTGCACCCCACGGGATCCTCCTGCTTCCCATTGGATCCTCCTGCTTCCCATTGGATCCTCCTGCTTCCCATAGGATCCTCCTGTATCCCATTGGATCCTCCTGCTTCCCATTGGATCCTCTTGCTTCCCATTGGATCCTCCTGCATCCTATTGGATCCTCCTGCATCCCATTGGATCCTCCTGCACCCCACGGGATCCTCCTGCTTCCCATTGGATCCTCCTGCTCCCCATTGGATCCTCCTGCTTTCCATTGGATCCTCCTGCTCCCCATTGGATCCTCCTGCTTCCCATTGGATCCCCCTGCTTCCCATTGGATCCTCCTGCATCCCATTGGATCCTCCTGCTCCCCATGGGATCCTCCTGCATCCCATTGGATCCTCCTGCATCCCATTGGATCCTCCTGCTTCCCATTGGATCCTCCCGCTTCCCATTGGATCCTCCTGCACCCCATGGGATCCTCCTGCACCCCACGGGATCCTCCTGCTTCCCATTGAATCCTCCTGCACCCCACGGGATCCTCCTCTTCCCATTGGATCCTCCTGCATCCCACAGGATCCTCCTGCTTCCCATTGGATCCTCCTGCATCCCACGGGATCCTCCTGCTTCCCATGGGATCCTCCTGCTTCCCACGGGATGCTCCTGCTTCCCATTGGATCCTCCTGCTTCCCACTGGATCCTCTTGCTTCCCACGAGATCCTCCTGCTTCCCATGGGATCCTCCTGCTTCCCATTGGATCCTCCTGCTTCCCATTGGATCCTCCTGCTTCCCATGGGATCCTCCTGCTTCCCACGGGATGCTCCTGCTTCCCATTGGATCCTCCTGCTTCCCACGAGATCCTCCTGCTTCCCATGGGATCCTCCTGCTTCCCATTGGATCCTCCTGCTTCCCATTGGATCCTCCTGCATCCCATGGGATCCTCCTGCTTCCCATTGGATCCTCCTGCTTCCTATGGGATCCTCCTGCTCCCCATTGGATCCTCCTGCACCCCATGGGATCCTCCTGCTTCCCATGGGATCCTCCTGCTTCCCATTGGATCCTCCTGCATCCCACGGGATCCTCCTGCTTCCCATTGGATCCTCCTGCATCCCACGGGATCCTCCTGCTTCCCATTGGATCCTCCTCCATCCCACGGGATCCTCCTGCTTCCCACGAGATCCTCCTGCTTCCCATTGGATCCTCCTGCATCCCATGGGATCCTCCTGCTCCCCATTGGCTCCTCCTGCATCCCACTGGATCCTCCTGCTTCCCATGGGATCCTCCTGCTTCCCACGAGATCCTCCTGCTTCCCACAAGATCCTCCTGCTTCCCATTGGATCCTCCTGCTTCCCATTGGATCCTCCTGCACCCCACGGGATCCTCCTGCTTCCCATGGGATCCTCCTGCTTCCCATTGGATCCTCCTGCTTCCCATTGGATCCTCCTGCATCCCATGGGATCCTCCTGCTTCCCATTGGATCCTCCTGCTTCCTATGGGATCCTCCTGCTCCCCATTGGATCCTCCTGCACCCCATGGGATCCTCCTGCTTCCCATTGGATCCCCCTGCACCCCATTGGATCCTCCTGCATCCCATGGGATCCTCCTGCTTCCCATTGGATCCTCCTGCTCCCCATTGGATCCTCCTGCAACCCATTGGATCCTCCTGCATCCCATTGGATCCTCCTGCTCCCCATTGGATCCTCCTGCATCCCATTGGATCCTCCTGCATCCCATGGGATCCTCCTGCTTCCCATTGGATCCTCGTGCATCCCATTGGATCCTCGTGCATCCCATTGGATCCTCCTGCTTCCCATTGGATCCTCCTGCATCCCACGGGATCCTCCTGCATCCCACGGGATCCTCCTGCTTCCCACGGGATGCTCCTGCTTCCCATTGGATCCTCCTGCTTCCCATTGGATCCTCCTGCTTCCCACAGGATGCTCCTGCTTCCCATTGGATCCTCCTGCTCCCCATTGGATCCTCCTGCTTCCCATTGGATCCTCCTGCTTCCCACAGGATGCTCCTGCTTCCCATTGGATCCTCCTGCTCCCCATTGGATCCTCCTGCTTCCCACGGGATCCTCCTGCTTCCCATTGGATCCTCCTGCTTCCCACAGGATGCTCCTG
>NW_026916179.1:0-46336 GCF_034315485.1 Pezoporus occidentalis
GAGCAGAGGCCAAAGGTTCATGCTCTTACTCACTGTGCTGCTGCGCAGGCGAGAGCAGGCTCTGGAGCGAATGCATTCAGAGGTTTTTCCTGTTGAAAGTGGGCAGTGACACCAGTAATGGAGGCACCTTTGCAAAGCTGACTGTGTGCTGAACATTAGTAGCACAAGCTTTCACTCCTGGCTCTTCGGCTGTGTGAGCAGAGGCCAAACGTTTGTGCTCTACTCACTGTGCTGCTGGGCAGCTTAACACAATCCGGAGAGGTACGACTCAAATGAACTTTTAGCTATGAAACCGAGGAGCCACAGCACTGCTGGTGACAAAGTTGCAAAGCTGACTATGTGCTGAAGATTGCCAGAAGCAGCTTTCTCTCCTGGCTCTTCTGCTGTGGGAGCAGAGGCCAGACGTTCATGATCTCCTCAGAGTGCTGCTGGGCAGCAGAGGGCAGGCTTCCGAGAGGATTCATTCAAACTCTCTTTCAGGTATGAAAGTGAGCAGAGACAGCAATGATGGAGGCACCGTTGTAAAGCTGACTGTGTGCTGAAGAATCCCAGCACCAGCTTTCCCTTTTTTCTCTTCTAATGTGGGAGCAGAGGCCAAACGTTCGTGCTCTTCTCACTGTGCTGCTGGGCAGCTGAGAGTGACCTCCAGTTTTTATTCAAATTGTCTTTTAGGCATTAAACGGAGGAGAAACTGCAATGATGGAGGCACCGTTGCAAAGCTGGGTGCTGAAGAGGCCCAGCACCAGCTTTTTTCATTCGTCTTCGGCTGTGGGAACAGAGGGCAAACGTTCGTGCCCTCCTCGCTGTGCTCCTGGGTCCCCTAGAGCAAGCTCCGGAGAGGTACAATTCAAATAGACTTTTACGTATGAAAGTGATCAGTGAACAGGCATGATGCTGACACCCTTGTAAAGCTGACTGTGTGCTGAAAAGGCCCAGCACGATCTTTCCCTCCTGGCTCTTCTACTGTGGGAGCAGAACCCAAACGTTGGTGCTCCACTCACTATGCTGCTGGGCAGCCGAGAGCAGGCTCTGGAGATCTTGCATTCAAATGCACTTTTAGGTTTGAAAGCTCAGAGAGCACAGATGGTGACTCCGTTGCAAAGCTGACTGTGTGCTGAAGATTCCCAGCCCCAGCTTTCAATCCTTTTCACCCTTGTACACTCTCAGGTATGAAAGTGGGCAGTGACAGAAATGATGGAGGCACTGTTGTAAAGCTGACTGTGTGCTGAAGAATCCGAGTGCAGCTTTCCCTTTTTTCTCTTCTACTGTGGGAGCAGAACCCAAACATTGGTGTTCTACTCACTATGCTGCTGGGCAGCCGAGAGCAGGCTCTGGAGAGCTTGCATTCAAATGCACTTTTAGGTTTGAAAGCTAGGAGAGACAGCACAGATGGTGACTCCGTTGCAAAGCTGACTGTGTGCTGAAGATTCCCAGCCCCAGCTTTCCCTCCTGGCTCTTCGGCTGGGAGAACAGAGGCCAAAAGTTCGTGCTCTACTCAGTGTGCTGCTGGGCAGCAGACAGCAAGCTCCTGAGAGGTAGCATTCAAATGCAAACTCACGTAGGAAAGTGAGCCCTGAGAGTAAGGATGGACATAGTGTTGCAAAGCTGACTCTGTTCTGAAGATCACTAGCACCACCTTTCCCTCCTGCCTCTTCGGCTGTGAGAACAGAAGCCAAACCTTCTGCATCTACGCCCTGCGTTGCTGGGCAGCAGAGTGCAGGCTTCGGAGAGGTTTCATTCAAACTCTCTTTCAGGTATGAAAGTGAGCAGTGAAAGCAATGATGGAGGCACCGTTGCAAAGCTGACTGTGTGCTGAAGAATGCCAGCACCAGCTTTCCCTCCTGGCTCTTCTGCTGTGGGAGCAGAGGCCAAAAGTTCATGCTCTACTCACTGTGCTGCTGCGCAGGCGAGAGCAGGCTCTGGAGCGAATGCATTCAGAGGTTTTTCCTGTTGAAAGTGGGCAGTGACACCAGTAATGGAGGCACCTTTGCAAAGCTGACTGTGTGCTGAACATTAGTAGCACAAGCTTTCACTCCTGGCTCTTCGGCTGTGTGAGCAGAGGCCAAACGTTTGTGCTCTACTCACTGTGCTGCTGGGCAGCTTAGACACCATCCGGAGAGGTACGACTCAAATGAACTTTTAGCTATGAAACCGAGGAGCCACAGCACTGCTGGGGACAAAGTTGCAAAGCTGACTATGTGCTGAAGATTGCCAGAAGCAGCTTTCTCTCCTGGCTCTTCTGCTGTGGGAGCAGTGGCCAGACGTTCATGATCTCCTCAGAGTGCTGCTGGGCAGCAGAGGGCAGGCTTCCGAGAGGATTCATTCAAACTCTCTTTCAGGTATGAAAGTGAGCAGAGACAGCAATGATGGAGGCACCGTTGTAAAGCTGACTGTGTGCTGAAGAATCCCAGCACCAGCTTTCCCTTTTTTCTCTTCTAATGCGGGAGCAGAGGCCAAACGTTCGTGCTCTACTCACTGTGCTGCTGGGCAGCTGAGAGTGACCTCCAGTTTTTATTCAAATTGTCTTTTAGGCATTAAACGGAGGAGAAACTGCAATGATAGAGGCACCGTTGCAAAGCTGGGTGCTGAAGAGGCCGAGCACCAGCTTTTTTCATTCGTCTTCGGCTGTGGGAACAGAGGGCAAACGTTCGTGCCCTCCTCGCTGTGCTCCTGGGTCCCCTAGAGCAAGCTCCGGAGAGGTACAATTCAAATAGAGTTTTACGTATGAAAGTGATCAGTGAACAGGCATGATGCTGACACCCTTGTAAAGCTGACTGTGTGCTGAAGAGGCCCAGCACGATCTTTCCCTCCTGGCTCTTCTACTGTGGGAGCAGAACCCAAACGTTGGTGCTCCACTCACTATGCTGCTGGGCAGCCGAGAGCAGGCTCTGGAGATCTTGCATTCAAATGCACTTTTAGGTTTGAAAGCTCAGAGAGCACAGATGGTGACTCCGTTGCAAAGCTGACTGTGTGCTGATGCTTCCCAGCCCCAGCTTTCCCTCCTGGCTCTTCGGCTGGGAGAACAGAGGCCAAAAGTTCGTGCTCTACTCAGTGTGCTGCTGGGCAGCAGACAGCAAGCTCCTGAGAGGTAGCATTCAAATGCAAACTCACGTAGGAAAGTGAGCCCTGAGAGTAAGGATGGACATAGTGTTGCAAAGCTGACTCTGTTCTGAAGATCACTAGCACCACCTTTCCCTCCTGCCTCTTCGGCTGTGAGAACAGAAGCCAAACCTTCTGCATCTACGCCCTGCGTTGCTGGGCAGCAGAGTGCAGGCTTCGGAGAGGTTTCATTCAAACTCTCTTTCAGGTATGAAAGTGAGCAGTGAAAGCAATGATGGAGGCACCGTTGCAAAGCTGACTGTGTGCTGAAGAATGCCAGCACCAGCTTTCCCTCCTGGCTCTTCTGCTGTGGGAGCAGAGGCCAAAGGTTCATGCTCTTACTCACTGTGCTGCTGCGCAGGCGAGAGCAGGCTCTGGAGCGAATGCATTCAGAGGTTTTTCCTGTTGAAAGTGGGCAGTGACACCAGTAATGGAGGCACCTTTGCAAAGCTGACTGTGTGCTGAAGATTAGTAGCACAAGCTTTCACTCCTGGCTCTTCGGCTGTGTGAGCAGAGGCCAAACGTTTGTGCTCTACTCACTGTGCTGCTGGGCAGCTTAGACGCAATCCGGAGAGGTACGACTCAAATGAACTTTTAGCTATGAAACCGAGGAGCCACAGCACTGCTGGTGACAAAGTTGCAAAGCTGACTATGTGCTGAAGATTGCCAGAAGCAGCTTTCTCTCCTGGCTCTTCTGCTGTGGGAGCAGAGGCCAGACGTTCATGATCTCCTCAGAGTGCTGCTGGGCAGCAGAGGGCAGGCTTCCGAGAGGATTCATTCAAACTCTCTTTCAGGTATGAAAGTGAGCAGAGACAGCAATGATGGAGGCACCGTTGTAAAGCTGACTGTGTGCTGAAGAATCCCAGCACCAGCTTTCCCTTTTTTCTCTTCTAATGTGGGAGCAGAGGCCAAACGTTCGTGCTCTACTCACTGTGCTGCTGGGCAGCTGAGAGTGACCTCCAGTTTTTATTCAAATTGTCTTTTAGGCATTAAACGGAGGAGAAACTGCAATGATGGAGGCACCGTTGCAAAGCTGGGTGCTGAAGAGGCCCAGCACCAGCTTTTTTCATTCGTCTTCGGCTGTGGGAACAGAGGGCAAACGTTCGTGCCCTCCTCGCTGTGCTCCTGGGTCCCCTAGAGCAAGCTCCGGAGAGGTACAATTCAAATAGACTTTTACGTATGAAAGTGATCAGTGAACAGGCATGATGCTGACACCCTTGTAAAGCTGACTGTGTGCTGAAGAGGCCCAGCACGATCTTTCCCTCCTGGCTCTTCTACTGTGGGAGCAGAACCCAAACGTTGGTGCTCCACTCACTATGCTGCTGGGCAGCCGAGAGCAGGCTCTGGAGATCTTGCATTCAAATGCACTTTTAGGTTTGAAAGCTCAGAGAGCACAGATGGTGACTCCGTTGCAAAGCTGACTGTGTGCTGATGCTTCCCAGCCCCAGCTTTCCCTCCTGGCTCTTCGGCTGGGAGAACAGAGGCCAAAAGTTCGTGCTCTACTCAGTGTGCTGCTGGGCAGCAGACAGCAAGCTCCTGAGAGGTAGCATTCAAATGCAAACTCACGTAGGAAAGTGAGCCCTGAGAGTAAGGATGGACCTAGTGTTGCAAAGCTGACTCTGTTCTGAAGATCACTAGCACCACCTTTCCCTCCTGCCTCTTCGGCTGTGAGAACAGAAGCCAAACCTTCTGCATCTACGCCCTGCGTTGCTGGGCAGCAGAGTGCAGGCTTCGGAGAGGTTTCATTCAAACTCTCTTTCAGGTATGAAAGTGAGCAGTGAAAGCAATGATGGAGGCACCGTTGCAAAGCTGACTGTGTGCTGAAGAATGCCAGCACCAGCTTTCCCTCCTGGCTCTTCTGCTGTGGGAGCAGAGGCCAAAGGTTCATGCTCTTACTCACTGTGCTGCTGCGCAGGCGAGAGCAGGCTCTGGAGCGAATGCATTCAGAGGTTTTTCCTGTTGAAAGTGGGCAGTGACACCAGTAATGGAGGCACCTTTGCAAAGCTGACTGTGTGCTGAAGATTAGTAGCACAAGCTTTCACTCCTGGCTCTTCGGCTGTGTGAGCAGAGGCCAAACGTTTGTGCTCTACTCACTGTGCTGCTGGGCAGCTTAGACGCAATCCGGAGAGGTACGACTCAAATGAACTTTTAGCTATGAAACCGAGGAGCCACAGCACTGCTGGTGACAAAGTTGCAAAGCTGACTATGTGCTGAAGATTGCCAGAAGCAGCTTTCTCTCCTGGCTCTTCTGCTGTGGGAGCAGAGGCCAGACGTTCATGATCTCCTCAGAGTGCTGCTGGGCAGCAGAGTGCAGGCTTCCGAGAGGATTCATTCAAACTCTCTTTCAGGTATGAAAGTGAGCAGAGACAGCAATGATGGAGGCACCGTTGTAAAGCTGACTGTGTGCTGAAGAATCCCAGCACCAGCTTTCCCTTTTTTCTCTTCTAATGTGGGAGCAGAGGCCAAACGTTCGTGCTCTACTCACTGTGCTGCTGGGCAGCTGAGAGTGACCTCCAGTTTTTATTCAAATTGTCTTTTAGGCATTAAACCGAGGAGAAACTGCAATGATGGAGGCACCGTTGCAAAGCTGGGTGCTGAAGAGGCCCAGCACCAGCTTTTTTCATTCGTCTTCGGCTGTGGGAACAGAGGGCAAACGTTCGTGCCCTCCTCGCTGTGCTCCTGGGTCCCCTAGAGCAAGCTCCGGAGAGGTACAATTCAAATAGACTTTTACGTATGAAAGTGATCAGTGAACAGGCATGATGCTGACACCCTTGTAAAGCTGACTGTGTGCTGAAGAGGCCCAGCACGATCTTTCCCTCCTGGCTCTTCTACTGTGGGAGCAGAACCCAAACGTTGGTGCTCCACTCACTATGCTGCTGGGCAGCCGAGAGCAGGCTCTGGAGATCTTGCATTCAAATGCACTTTTAGGTTTGAAAGCTCAGAGAGCACAGATGGTGACTCCGTTGCAAAGCTGACTGTGTGCTGAAGATTCCCAGCCCCAGCTTTCAATCCTTTTCACCCTTGTACACTCTCAGGTATGAAAGTGGGCAGTGACAGAAATGATGGAGGCACTGTTGTAAAGCTGACTGTGTGCTGAAGAATCCGAGTGCAGCTTTCCCTTTTTTCTCTTCTACTGTGGGAGCAGAACCCAAACATTGGTGTTCTACTCACTATGCTGCTGGGCAGCCGAGAGCAGGCTCTGGAGAGCTTGCATTCAAATGCACTTTTAGGTTTGAAAGCTAGGAGAGAGCACAGATGGTGACTCCGTTGCAAAGCTGACTGTGTGCTGAAGATTCCCAGCCCCAGCTTTCCCTCCTGGCTCTTCGGCTGGGAGAACAGAGGCCAAAAGTTCGTGCTCTACTCAGTGTGCTGCTGGGCAGCAGACAGCAAGCTCCTGAGAGGTAGCATTCAAATGCAAACTCACGTAGGAAAGTGAGCCCTGAGAGTAAGGATGGACATAGTGTTGCAAAGCTGACTCTGTTCTGAAGATCACTAGCACCACCTTTCCCTCCTGCCTCTTCGGCTGTGAGAACAGAAGCCAAACCTTCTGCATCTACGCCCTGCGTTGCTGGGCAGCAGAGTGCAGGCTTCGGAGAGGTTTCATTCAAACTCTCTTTCAGGTATGAAAGTGAGCAGTGAAAGCAATGATGGAGGCACCGTTGCAAAGCTGACTGTGTGCTGAAGAATGCCAGCACCAGCTTTCCCTCCTGGCTCTTCTGCTGTGGGAGCAGAGGCCAAAGGTTCATGCTCTTACTCACTGTGCTGCTGCGCAGGCGAGAGCAGGCTCTGGAGCGAATGCATTCAGAGGTTTTTCCTGTTGAAAGTGGGCAGTGACACCAGTAATGGAGGCACCTTTGCAAAGCTGACTGTGTGCTGAAGATTAGTAGCACAAGCTTTCACTCCTGGCTCTTCGGCTGTGTGAGCAGAGGCCAAACGTTTGTGCTCTACTCACTGTGCTGCTGGGCAGCTTAGACGCAATCCGGAGAGGTACGACTCAAATGAACTTTTAGCTATGAAACCGAGGAGCCACAGCACTGCTGGTGACAAAGTTGCAAAGCTGACTATGTGCTGAAGATTGCCAGAAGCAGCTTTCTCTCCTGGCTCTTCTGCTGTGGGAGCAGAGGCCAGACGTTCATGATCTCCTCAGAGTCTGCTGGGCAGCAGAGGGCAGGCTTCCGAGAGGATTCATTCAAACTCTCTTTCAGGTATGAAAGTGAGCAGAGACAGCAATGATGGAGGCACCGTTGTAAAGCTGACTGTGTGCTGAAGAATCCCAGCACCAGCTTTCCCTTTTTTCTCTTCTAATGTGGGAGCAGAGGCCAAACGTTCGTGCTCTTCTCACTGTGCTGCTGGGCAGCTGAGAGTGACCTCCAGTTTTTATTCAAATTGTCTTTTAGGCATTAAACGGAGGAGAAACTGCAATGATGGAGGCACCGTTGCAAAGCTGGGTGCTGAAGAGGCCCAGCACCAGCTTTTTTCATTCGTCTTCGGCTGTGGGAACAGAGGGCAAACGTTCGTGCCCTCCTCGCTGTGCTCCTGGGTCCCCTAGAGCAAGCTCCGGAGAGGTACAATTCAAATAGACTTTTACGTATGAAAGTGATCAGTGAACAGGCATGATGCTGACACCCTTGTAAAGCTGACTGTGTGCTGAAAAGGCCCAGCACGATCTTTCCCTCCTGGCTCTTCTACTGTGGGAGCAGAACCCAAACGTTGGTGCTCCACTCACTATGCTGCTGGGCAGCCGAGAGCAGGCTCTGGAGATCTTGCATTCAAATGCACTTTTAGGTTTGAAAGCTCAGAGAGCACAGATGGTGACTCCGTTGCAAAGCTGACTGTGTGCTGAAGATTCCCAGCCCCAGCTTTCAATCCTTTTCACCCTTGTACACTCTCAGGTATGAAAGTGGGCAGTGACAGAAATGATGGAGGCACTGTTGTAAAGCTGACTGTGTGCTGAAGAATCCGAGTGCAGCTTTCCCTTTTTTCTCTTCTACTGTGGGAGCAGAACCCAAACATTGGTGTTCTACTCACTATGCTGCTGGGCAGCCGAGAGCAGGCTCTGGAGAGCTTGCATTGAAATGCACTTTTAGGTTTGAAAGCTAGGAGAGACAGCACAGATGGTGACTCCGTTGCAAAGCTGACTGTGTGCTGAAGATTCCCAGCCCCAGCTTTCCCTCCTGGCTCTTCGGCTGGGAGAACAGAGGCCAAAAGTTCGTGCTCTACTCAGTGTGCTGCTGGGCAGCAGACAGCAAGCTCCTGAGAGGTAGCATTCAAATGCAAACTCACGTAGGAAAGTGAGCCCTGAGAGTAAGGATGGACATAGTGTTGCAAAGCTGACTCTGTTCTGAAGATCACTAGCACCACCTTTCCCTCCTGCCTCTTCGGCTGTGAGAACAGAAGCCAAACCTTCTGCATCTACGCCCTGCGTTGCTGGGCAGCAGAGTGCAGGCTTCGGAGAGGTTTCATTCAAACTCTCTTTCAGGTATGAAAGTGAGCAGTGAAAGCAATGATGGAGGCACCGTTGCAAAGCTGACTGTGTGCTGAAGAATGCCAGCACCAGCTTTCCCTCCTGGCTCTTCTGCTGTGGGAGCAGAGGCCAAAAGTTCATGCTCTACTCACTGTGCTGCTGCGCAGGCGAGAGCAGGCTCTGGAGCGAATGCATTCAGAGGTTTTTCCTGTTGAAAGTGGGCAGTGACACCAGTAATGGAGGCACCTTTGCAAAGCTGACTGTGTGCTGAAGATTAGTAGCACAAGCTTTCACTCCTGGCTCTTCGGCTGTGTGAGCAGAGGCCAAACGTTTGTGCTCTACTCACTGTGCTGCTGGGCAGCTTAGACACCATCCGGAGAGGTACGACTCAAATGAACTTTTAGCTATGAAACCGAGGAGCCACAGCACTGCTGGTGACAAAGTTGCAAAGCTGACTATGTGCTGAAGATTGCCAGAAGCAGCTTTCTCTCCTGGCTCTTCTGCTGTGGGAGCAGAGGCCAGACGTTCATGATCTCCTCAGAGTGCTGCTGGGCAGCAGAGGGCAGGCTTCCGAGAGGATTCATTCAAACTCTCTTTCAGGTATGAAAGTGAGCAGAGACAGCAATGATGGAGGCACCGTTGTAAAGCTGACTGTGTGCTGAAGAATCCCAGCACCAGCTTTCCCTTTTTTCTCTTCTAATGTGGGAGCAGAGGCCAAACGTTCGTGCTCTTCTCACTGTGCTGCTGGGCAGCTGAGAGTGACCTCCAGTTTTTATTCAAATTGTCTTTTAGGCATTAAACGGAGGAGAAACTGCAATGATGGAGGCACCGTTGCAAAGCTGGGTGCTGAAGAGGCCCAGCACCAGCTTTTTTCATTCGTCTTCGGCTGTGGGAACAGAGGGCAAACGTTCGTGCCCTCCTCGCTGTGCTCCTGGGTCCCCTAGAGCAAGCTCCGGAGAGGTACAATTCAAATAGACTTTTACGTATGAAAGTGATCAGTGAACAGGCATGATGCTGACACCCTTGTAAAGCTGACTGTGTGCTGAAGAGGCCCAGCACGATCTTTCCCTCCTGGCTCTTCTACTGTGGGAGCAGAACCCAAACGTTGGTGCTCCACTCACTATGCTGCTGGGCAGCCGAGAGCAGGCTCTGGAGATCTTGCATTCAAATGCACTTTTAGGTTTGAAAGCTCAGAGAGCACAGATGGTGACTCCGTTGCAAAGCTGACTGTGTGCTGATGCTTCCCAGCCCCAGCTTTCCCTCCTGGCTCTTCGGCTGGGAGAACAGAGGCCAAAAGTTCGTGCTCTACTCAGTGTGCTGCTGGGCAGCAGACAGCAAGCTCCTGAGAGGTAGCATTCAAATGCAAACTCACGTAGGAAAGTGAGCCCTGAGAGTAAGGATGGACATAGTGTTGCAAAGCTGACTCTGTTCTGAAGATCACTAGCACCACCTTTCCCTCCTGCCTCTTCGGCTGTGAGAACAGAAGCCAAACCTTCTGCATCTACGCCCTGCGTTGCTGGGCAGCAGAGTGCAGGCTTCGGAGAGGTTTCATTCAAACTCTCTTTCAGGTATGAAAGTGAGCAGTGAAAGCAATGATGGAGGCACCGTTGCAAAGCTGACTGTGTGCTGAAGAATGCCAGCACCAGCTTTCCCTCCTGGCTCTTCTGCTGTGGGAGCAGAGGCCAAAGGTTCATGCTCTTACTCACTGTGCTGCTGCGCAGGCGAGAGCAGGCTCTGGAGCGAATGCATTCAGAGGTTTTTCCTGTTGAAAGTGGGCAGTGACACCAGTAATGGAGGCACCTTTGCAAAGCTGACTGTGTGCTGAAGATTAGTAGCACAAGCTTTCACTCCTGGCTCTTCGGCTGTGTGAGCAGAGGCCAAACGTTTGTGCTCTACTCACTGTGCTGCTGGGCAGCTTAGACGCAATCCGGAGAGGTACGACTCAAATGAACTTTTAGCTATGAAACCGAGGAGCCACAGCACTGCTGGTGACAAAGTTGCAAAGCTGACTATGTGCTGAAGATTGCCAGAAGCAGCTTTCTCTCCTGGCTCTTCTGCTGTGGGAGCAGAGGCCAGACGTTCATGATCTCCTCAGAGTGCTGCTGGGCAGCAGAGGGCAGGCTTCCGAGAGGATTCATTCAAACTCTCTTTCAGGTATGAAAGTGAGCAGAGACAGCAATGATGGAGGCACCGTTGTAAAGCTGACTGTGTGCTGAAGAATCCCAGCACCAGCTTTCCCTTTTTTCTCTTCTAATGTGGGAGCAGAGGCCAAACGTTCGTGCTCTACTCACTGTGCTGCTGGGCAGCTGAGAGTGACCTCCAGTTTTTATTCAAATTGTCTTTTAGGCATTAAACGGAGGAGAAACTGCAATGATGGAGGCACCGTTGCAAAGCTGGGTGCTGAAGAGGCCCAGCACCAGCTTTTTTCATTCGTCTTCGGCTGTGGGAACAGAGGGCAAACGTTCGTGCCCTCCTCGCTGTGCTCCTGGGTCCCCTAGAGCAAGCTCCGGAGAGGTACAATTCAAATAGACTTTTACGTATGAAAGTGATCAGTGAACAGGCATGATGCTGACACCCTTGTAAAGCTGACTGTGTGCTGAAAAGGCCCAGCACGATCTTTCCCTCCTGGCTCTTCTACTGTGGGAGCAGAACCCAAACGTTGGTGCTCCACTCACTATGCTGCTGGGCAGCCGAGAGCAGGCTCTGGAGATCTTGCATTCAAATGCACTTTTAGGTTTGAAAGCTCAGAGAGCACAGATGGTGACTCCGTTGCAAAGCTGACTGTGTGCTGAAGATTCCCAGCCCCAGCTTTCAATCCTGGCTCTTCGGCTGGGAGAACAGAGGCCAAAAGTTCGTGCTCTACTCAGTGTGCTGCTGGGCAGCAGACAGCAAGCTCCTGAGAGGTAGCATTCAAATGCAAACTCACGTAGGAAAGTGAGCCCTGAGAGTAAGGATGGACATAGTGTTGCAAAGCTGACTCTGTTCTGAAGATCACTAGCACCACCTTTCCCTCCTGCCTCTTCGGCTGTGAGAACAGAAGCCAAACCTTCTGCATCTACGCCCTGCTTTGCTGGGCAGCAGAGTGCAGGCTTCGGAGAGGTTTCATTCAAACTCTCTTTCAGGTATGAAAGTGAGCAGTGAAAGCAATGATGGAGGCACCGTTGCAAAGCTGACTGTGTGCTGAAGAATGCCAGCACCAGCTTTCCCTCCTGGCTCTTCTGCTGTGGGAGCAGAGGCCAAAAGTTCATGCTCTACTCACTGTGCTGCTGCGCAGGCGAGAGAAGGCTCTGGAGCGAATGCATTCAGAGGTTTTTCCTGTTGAAAGTGGGCAGTGACACCAGTAATGGAGGCACCTTTGCAAAGCTGACTGTGTGCTGAAGATTAGTAGCACAAGCTTTCACTCCTGGCTCTTCGGCTGTGTGAGCAGAGGCCAAACGTTTGTGCTCTACTCACTGTGCTGCTGGGCAGCTTAGACACCATCCGGAGAGGTACGACTCAAATGAACTTTTAGCTATGAAACCGAGGAGCCACAGCACTGCTGGTGACAAAGTTGCAAAGCTGACTATGTGCTGAAGATTGCCAGAAGCAGCTTTCTCTCCTGGCTCTTCTGCTGTGGGAGCAGAGGCCAGACGTTCATGATCTCCTCAGAGTGCTGCTGGGCAGCAGAGGGCAGGCTTCCGAGAGGATTCATTCAAACTCTCTTTCAGGTATGAAAGTGAGCAGAGACAGCAATGATGGAGGCACCGTTGTAAAGCTGACTGTGTGCTGAAGAATCCCAGCACCAGCTTTCCCTTTTTTCTCTTCTAATGTGGGAGCAGAGGCCAAACGTTCGTGCTCTACTCACTGTGCTGCTGGGCAGCTGAGAGTGACCTCCAGTTTTTATTCAAATTGTCTTTTAGGCATTAAACCGAGGAGAAACTGCAATGATGGAGGCACCGTTGCAAAGCTGGGTGCTGAAGAGGCCCAGCACCAGCTTTTTTCATTCGTCTTCGGCTGTGGGAGCAGAGGGCAAACGTTCGTGCCCTCCTCGCTGTGCTCCTGGGTCCCCTAGAGCAAGCTCCGGAGAGGTACAATTCAAATAGACTTTTACTTATGAAAGTGAGCAGTGAACAGGCATGATGCTGACACCCTTGTAAAGCTGACTGTGTGCTGAAGAGGCCCAGCACGATCTTTCCCTCCTGGCTCTTCTACTGTGGGAGCAGAACCCAAACGTTGGTGCTCCACTCACTATGCTGCTGGGCAGCCGAGAGCAGGCTCTGGAGATCTTGCATTCAAATGCACTTTTAGGTTTGAAAGCTCAGAGAGCACAGATGGTGACTCCGTTGCAAAGCTGACTGTGTGCTGAAGATTCCCAGCCCCAGCTTTCCCTCCTGGCTCTTCGGCTGTGAGAACAGAGGCCAAAAGTTCGTGCTCTACTCAGTGTGCTGCTGGGCAGCAGACAGCAAGCTCCTGAGAGGTAGCATTCAAATGCAAACTCACGTAGGAAAGTGAGCCCTGAGAGTAAGGATGGACATAGTGTTGCAAAGCTGACTCTGTTCTGAAGATCACTAGCACCACCTTTCCCTCCTGCCTCTTCGGCTGTGAGAACAGAAGCCAAACCTTCTGCATGTACGCCCTGCGTTGCTGGGCAGCAGAGTGCAGGCTTCGGAGAGGTTTCATTCAAACTCTCTTTCAGGTATGAAAGTGAGCAGTGAAAGCAATGATGGAGGCACCGTTGCAAAGCTGACTGTGTGCTGAAGAATGCCAGCACCAGCTTTCCCTCCTGGCTCTTCTGCTGTGGGAGCAGAGGCCAAAAGTTCATGCTCTACTCACTGTGCTGCTGCGCAGGCGAGAGCAGGCTCTGGAGCGAATGCATTCAGAGGTTTTTCCTGTTGAAAGTGGGCAGTGACACCAGTAATGGAGGCACCTTTGCAAAGCTGACTGTGTGCTGAACATTAGTAGCACAAGCTTTCACTCCTGGCTCTTCGGCTGTGTGAGCAGAGGCCAAAAGTTTGTGCTCTACTCACTGTGCTGCTGGGCAGCTTAGACACCATCCGGAGAGGTACGACTCAAATGAACTTTTAGCTATGAAACCGAGGAGCCACAGCACTGCTGGTGACAAAGTTGCAAAGCTGACTATGTGCTGAAGATTGCCAGAAGCAGCTTTCTCTCCTGGCTCTTCTGCTGTGGGAGCAGAGGCCAGACGTTCATGATCTCCTCAGAGTGCTGCTGGGCAGCAGAGGGCAGGCTTCCGAGAGGATTCATTCAAACTCTCTTTCAGGTATGAAAGTGAGCAGAGACAGCAATGATGGAGGCACCGTTGTAAAGCTGACTGTGTGCTGAAGAATCCCAGCACCAGCTTTCCCTTTTTTCTCTTCTAATGTGGGAGCAGAGGCCAAACGTTCGTGCTCTTCTCACTGTGCTGCTGGGCAGCTGAGAGTGACCTCCAGTTTTTATTCAAATTGTCTTTTAGGCATTAAACGGAGGAGAAACTGCAATGATGGAGGCACCGTTGCAAAGCTGGGTGCTGAAGAGGCCCAGCACCAGCTTTTTTCATTCGTCTTCGGCTGTGGGAACAGAGGGCAAACGTTCGTGCCCTCCTCGCTGTGCTCCTGGGTCCCCTAGAGCAAGCTCCGGAGAGGTACAATTCAAATAGACTTTTACGTATGAAAGTGATCAGTGAACAGGCATGATGCTGACACCCTTGTAAGCTGACTGTGTGCTGACTTTCCCTCCTGGCTCTTGTTGGTGCTCCACTCACTATGCTGCTGGGCAGCCGAGAGCAGGCTCTGTGCAAAGCTGACTGTGTGCTGAAGATTCCCAGCCCCAGCTTTCAATCCCGGCTCTTCGGCTGTGAGAACAGAGGCCAAAAGTTCGTGCTCTACCCAGTGTGCTGCTGGGCAGCAGACAGCAAGCTCCTGAGAGGTAGCATTCAAATGCAAACTCACGTAGGAAAGTGAGCCCTGAGAGTAAGGATGGACATAGTGTTGCAAAGCTGACTCTGTTCTGAAGATCACTAGCACCACCTTTCCCTCCTGCCTCTTCGGCTGTGAGAACAGAAGCCAAACCTTCTGCATCTACGCCCTGCGTTGCTGGGCAGCAGAGTGCAGGCTTCGGAGAGGTTTCATTCAAACTCTCTTTCAGGTATGAAAGTGAGCAGTGAAAGCAATGATGGAGGCACCGTTGCAAAGCTGACTGTGTGCTGAAGAATGCCAGCACCAGCTTTCCCTCCTGGCTCTTCTGCTGTGGGAGCAGAGGCCAAAAGTTCATGCTCTACTCACTGTGCTGCTGCGCAGGCGAGAGAAGGCTCTGGAGCGAATGCATTCAGAGGTTTTTCCTGTTGAAATTGGGCAGTGACACCAGTAATGGAGGCACCTTTGCAAAGCTGACTGTGTGCTGAACATTAGTAGCACAAGCTTTCACTCCTGGCTCTTCGGCTGTGTGAGCAGAGGCCAAACGTTTGTGCTCTACTCACTGTGCTGCTGGGCAGCTTAGACACCATCCGGAGAGGTACGACTCAAATGAACTTTTAGCTATGAAACCGAGGAGCCACAGCACTGCTGGTGACAAAGTTGCAAAGCTGACTATGTGCTGAAGATTGCCAGAAGCAGCTTTCTCTCCTGGCTCTTCTGCTGTGGGAGCAGAGGCCAGACGTTCATGATCTCCTCAGAGTGCTGCTGGGCAGCAGAGGGCAGGCTTCCGAGAGGATTCATTCAAACTCTCTTTCAGGTATGAAAGTGAGCAGAGACAGCAATGATGGAGGCACCGTTGTAAAGCTGACTGTGTGCTGAAGAATCCCAGCACCAGCTTTCCCTTTTTTCTCTTCTAATGTGGGAGCAGAGGCCAAACGTTCGTGCTCTTCTCACTGTGCTGCTGGGCAGCTGAGAGTGACCTCCAGTTTTTATTCAAATTGTCTTTTAGGCATTAAACCGAGGAGAAACTGCAATGATGGAGGCACCGTTGCAAAGCTGGGTGCTGAAGAGGCCCAGCACCAGCTCATTCGTCTTCGGCTGTGGGAACAGTGGGCAAACTTCGTGCCCTCCTCGCTGTGTGGGAGAGCAAGCTCCGGAGAGGTACAATTCAAATAGACTTTTACTTATGAAAGTGAGCAGTGAACAGGCATGATGCTGACACCCTTGTAAAGCTGACTGTGTGCTGAAGAGGCCCAGCACGATCTTTCCCTCCTGGCTCTTCTACTGTGGGAGGAGAACCCAAACGTTGGTGCTCCACTCACTATGCTGCTGGGCAGCCGAGAGCAGGCTCTGGAGATCTTGCATTCAAATGCACTTTTAGGTTTGAAAGCTCAGAGAGCACAGATGGTGACTCCGTTGCAAAGCTGACTGTGTGCTGAAGATTCCCAGCCCCAGCTTTCCCTCCTGGCTCTTCGGCTGTGAGAACAGAGTGCGCTGCTGAGTGTGCTGCTGGGCAGCAGACAGCAAGCTCCTGAGAGGTAGCATTCAAATGCAAACTCACGTAGGAAAGTGAGCCCTGAGAGTAAGGATGGACATAGTGTTGCAAAGCTGTCTCTGTTCTGAAGATCACTAGCACCACCTTTCCCTCCTGCCTCTTCGGCTGTGAGAACAGAAGCCAAACCTTCTGCATCTACGCCCTGCGTTGCTGGGCAGCAGAGTGCAGGCTTCGGAGAGGTTTCATTCAAACTCTCTTTCAGGTATGAAAGTGAGCAGTGAAAGCAATGATGGAGGCACCGTTGCAAAGCTGACTGTGTGCTGAAGAATGCCAGCACCAGCTTTCCCTCCTGGCTCTTCTGCTGTGGGAGCAGAGGCCAAAAGTTCATGCTCTACTCACTGTGCTGCTGCGCAGGCGAGAGAAGGCTCTGGAGCGAATGCATTCAGAGGTTTTTCCTGTTGAAAGTGGGCAGTGACACCAGTAATGGAGGCACCTTTGCAAAGCTGACTGTGTGCTGAAGATTAGTAGCACAAGCTTTCACTCCTGGCTCTTCGGCTGTGTGAGCAGAGGCCAAACGTTTGTGCTCTACTCACTGTGCTGCTGGGCAGCTTAGACACCATCCGGAGAGGTACGACTCAAATGAACTTTTAGCTATGAAACCGAGGAGCCACAGCACTGCTGGTGACAAAGTTGCAAAGCTGACTATGTGCTGAAGATTGCCAGAAGCAGCTTTCTCTCCTGGCTCTTCTGCTGTGGGAGCAGAGGCCAGACGTTCATGATCTCCTCAGAGTGCTGCTGGGCAGCAGAGGGCAGGCTTCCGAGAGGATTCATTCAAACTCTCTTTCAGGTATGAAAGTGAGCAGAGACAGCAATGATGGAGGCACCGTTGTAAAGCTGACTGTGTGCTGAAGAATCCCAGCACCAGCTTTCCCTTTTTTCTCTTCTAATGTGGGAGCAGAGGCCAAACGTTCGTGCTCTTCTCACTGTGCTGCTGGGCAGCTGAGAGTGACCTCCAGTTTTTATTCAAATTGTCTTTTAGGCATTAAACGGAGGAGAAACTGCAATGATGGAGGCACCGTTGCAAAGCTGGGTGCTGAAGAGGCCCAGCACCAGCTTTTTTCATTCGTCTTCGGCTGTGGGAACAGTGGGCAAACGTTCGTGCCCTCCTCGCTGTGCTCCTGGGTCCCCTAGAGCAAGCTCCGGAGAGGTACAATTCAAATAGACTTTTACGTATGAAAGTGATCAGTGAACAGGCATGATGCTGACACCCTTGTAAAGCTGACTGTGTGCTGAAAAGGCCCAGCACGATCTTTCCCTCCTGGCTCTTCTACTGTGGGAGCAGAACCCAAACGTGGGTGCTCCACTCACTATGCTGCTGGGCAGCCGAGAGCAGGCTCTGGAGATCTTGCATTCAAATGCACTTTTAGGTTTGAAAGCTCAGAGAGCACAGATGGTGACTCCGTTGCAAAGCTGACTGTGTGCTGAAGATTCCCAGCCCCAGCTTTCAATCCTTTTCACCCTTGTACACTCTCAGGTATGAAAGTGGGCAGTGACAGCAATGATGGAGGCACTGTTGTAAAGCTGACTGTGTGCTGAAGAATCCGAGTGCCAGCTTTCCCTCCTGGCTCTTCTACTGTGGGAGCAGAACCCAAACATTGGTGCTCTACTCACTGTGCTGCTGGGCAGCCGAGAGCAGGCTCTGGAGAGCTTGCATTCAAATGCACTTTTATGTTTGAAAGCTAGGAGAGACAGCACAGATGGTGACTCCGTTGCAAAGCTGACTGTGTGCTGAAGATTCCCAGCCCCAGCTTTCAATCCTGGCTCTTCGGCTGGGAGAACAGAGGCCAAAAGTTCGTGCTCTACTCAGTGTGCTGCTGGGCAGCAGACAGCAAGCTCCTGAGAGGTAGCATTCAAATGCAAACTCACGTAGGAAAGTGAGCCCTGAGAGTAAGGATGGACATAGTGTTGCAAAGCTGACTCTGTTCTGAAGATCACTAGCACCACCTTTCCCTCCTGCCTCTTCGGCTGTGAGAACAGAAGCCAAACCTTCTGCATGTACGCCCTGCGTTGCTGGGCAGCAGAGTGCAGGCTTCGGAGAGGTTTCATTCAAACTTTCTTTCAGGTATGAAAGTGAGCAGTGAAAGCAATGATGGAGGCACCGTTGCAAAGCTGACTGTGTGCTGAAGAATGCCAGCACCAGCTTTCCCTCCTGGCTCTTCTGCTGTGGGAGCAGAGGCCAAAAGTTCATGCTCTACTCAGAGTGCTGCTGCGCAGGCGAGAGCAGGCTCTGGAGCGAATGCATTCAGAGGTTTTTCCTGTTGAAAGTGGGCAGTGACACCAGTAATGGAGGCACCTTTGCAAAGCTGACTGTGTGCTGAAGATTAGTAGCACAAGCTTTCACTCCTGGCTCTTCGGCTGTGTGAGCAGAGGCCAAACGTTTGTGCTCTACTCACTGTGCTGCTGGGCAGCTTAGACACCATCCGGAGAGGTACGACTCAAATGAACTTTTAGCTATGAAACCGAGGAGCCACAGCACTGCTGGTGACAAAGTTGCAAAGCTGCCTATGTGCTGAAGATTGCCAGAAGCAGCTTTCTCTCCTGGCTCTTCTGCTGTGGGAGCAGAGGCCAGACGTTCATGATCTCCTCAGATTGTTGCTGGTCAGCAGAGTGCAGGCTTCCGAGAGGATTCATTCAAACTCTCTTTCAGGTATGAAAGTGAGCAGAGACAGCAATGATGGAGGCACCGTTGTAAAGCTGTGTGCTGAAGAATCCCAGCACCAGCTTTCCCTTTTTTCTCTTCTAATGTGGGAGCAGAGGCCAAACGTTCGTGCTCTACTCACTGTGCTGCTGGGCAGCTGAGAGTGACCTCCAGTTTTTATTCAAATTGTCTTTTAGGCATTAAACCGAGGAGAAACTGCAATGATGGAGGCACCGTTGCAAAGCTGGGTGCTGAAGAGGCCCAGCACCAGCTTTTTTCATTCGTCTTCGGCTGTGGGAGCAGAGGGCAAACGTTCGTGCCCTCCTCGCTGTGCTCCTGGGTCCCCTAGAGCAAGCTCCGGAGAGGTACAATTCAAATAGACTTTTACGTATGAAAGTGATCAGTGAACAGGCATGATGCTGACACCCTTGTAAAGCTGACTGTGTGCTGAAGAGGCCCAGCACGATCTTTCCCTCCTGGCTCTTCTACTGTGGGAGCAGAACCCAAACGTTGGTGCTCCACTCACTATGCTGCTGGGCAGCCGAGAGCAGGCTCTGGAGATCTTGCATTCAAATGCACTTTTAGGTTTGAAAGCTCAGAGAGCACAGATGGTGACTCCGTTGCAAAGCTGACTGTGTGCTGAAGATTCCCAGCCCCAGCTTTCAATCCTTTTCACCCTTGTACACTCTCAGGTATGAAAGTGGGCAGTGACAGAAATGATGGAGGCACTGTTGTAAAGCTGACTGTGTGCTGAAGAATCCGAGTGCAGCTTTCCCTTTTTTCTCTTCTACTGTGGGAGCAGAACCCAAACATTGGTGTTCTACTCACTATGCTGCTGGGCAGCCGAGAGCAGGCTCTGGAGAGCTTGCATTCAAATGCACTTTTAGGTTTGAAAGCTAGGAGAGACAGCACAGATGCTGACTCCGTTGCAAAGCTGACTGTGTGCTGAAGATTCCCAGGCCCAGCTTTCAATCCTGGCTCTTCGGCTGGGAGAACAGAGGCCAAAAGTTCGTGCTCTACTCAGTGTGCTGCTGGGCAGCAGACAGCAAGCTCCTGAGAGGTAGCATTCAAATGCAAACTCACGTAGGAAAGTGAGCCCTGAGAGTAAGGATGGACATAGTGTTGCAAAGCTGACTCTGTTCTGAAGATCACTAGCACCACCTTTCCCTCCTGCCTCTTCGGCTGTGAGAACAGAAGCCAAACCTTCTGCATCTACGCCCTGCGTTGCTGGGCAGCAGAGTGCAGGCTTCGAAGAGGTTTCATTCAAACTCTTTCAGGTATGAAAGTGAGCAGTGAAAGCAATGATGGAGGCACCGTTGCAAAGCTGACTTTGCGCTGAAGAATGCCAGCACCAGCTTTTCATCCTGGCTCTTCTGCTGTGGGAGCAGAGGCCAAAAGTTCATGCTCTACTCAGAGTGCTGCTGGGCAGCAAAGTGCAGGCTTCCGAGAGGTTTCATTGAAACTCTCAGGTATGAAAGTGAGCAGTGACAGCAATGATGGAGGCACTGTTGTAAAGCTGACTGTGTGCTGAAGAATCCGAGTGCCAGCTTTCCCTCCTGGCTCTTCTACTGTGGGAGCAGAACCCAAACATTGGTGCTCTACTCACTATGCTGCTGGGCAGCCGAGAGCAGGCTCTGGAGAGCTTGCATTCAAATGCACTTTTAGGTTTGAAAGCTAGGAGAGACAGCACAGATGCTGACTCCGTTGCAAAGCTGACTGTGTGCTGAAGATTCCCAGCCCCAGCTTTCAATCCTGGCTCTTCGGCTGGGAGAACAGAGGCCAAAAGTTCGTGCTCTACTCAGTGTGCTGCTGGGCAGCAGACAGCAAGCTCCTGAGAGGTAGCATTCAAATGCAAACTCACGTAGGAAAGTGAGCCCTGAGAGTAAGGATGGACATAGTGTTGCAAAACTGACTCTGTTCTGAAGATCACTAGCACCACCTTTCCCTCCTGCCTCTTCGGCTGTGAGAACAGAAGCCAAACCTTCTGCATCTACGCCCTGCGTTGCTGGGCAGCAGAGTGCAGGCTTCCGAGAGGTTTCATTCAAACTCTCTTTCAGGTATGAAAGTGAGCAGTGAAAGCAATGATGGAGGCACCGTTGCAAAGCTGACTGTGTGCTGAAGAATGCCAACACCAGCTTTCCCTCCTGGCTCTTCTGCTGTGGGAGCAGAGGCCAAAAGTTCATGCTCTACTCACTGTGCTGCTGCGCAGCAGAGAGCAGGCTCTGGAGCGAATGCATTCAGAGGTTTTTCCTGTTGAAAGTGGGCAGTGACACCAGTATGGAGGCACCTTTGCAAAGCTGACTGTGTGCTGAAGATTAGTAGCACAAGCTTTCACTCCTGGCTCTTCGGCTGTGTGAGCAGAGGCCAAACGTTTGTGCTCTACTCACTGTGCTGCTGGGCAGCTTAGACACCATCCGGAGAGGTACGACTCAAATGAACTTTTAGCTATGAAACCGAGGAGCCACAGCACTGCTGGTGACAAAGTTGCAAAGCTATGTGCTGAAGATTGCCAGAAGCAGCTTTCTCTCCTGGCTCTTCTGCTGTGGGAGCAGAGGCCAGACGTTCATGATCTCCTCAGAGTGCTGCTGGGCAGCAGAGGGCAGGCTTCCGAGAGGATTCATTCAAACTCTCTTTCAGGTATGAAAGTGAGCAGAGACAGCAATGATGGAGGCACCGTTGTAAAGCTGACTGTGTGCTGAAGAATCCCAGCACCAGCTTTCCCTTTCTTCTCTTCTAATGTGGGAGCAGAGGCCAAACGTTCGTGCTCTACTCACTGTGCTGCTGGGCAGCTGAGAGTGACCTCCAGTTTTTATTCAAATTGTCTTTTAGGCATTAAACGGAGGAGAAACTGCAATGATGGAGGCACCGTTGCAAAGCTGGGTGCTGAAGAGGCCCAGCACCAGCTTTTTTCATTCGTCTTCGGCTGTGGGAACAGAGGGCAAACGTTCGTGCCCTCCTCGCTGTGCTCCTGGGTCCCCTAGAGCAAGCTCCGGAGAGGTACAATTCAAATAGACTTTTACGTATGAAAGTGATCAGTGAACAGGCATGATGCTGACACCCTTGTAAAGCTGACTGTGTGCTGAAGAGGCCCAGCACGATCTTTCCCTCCTGGCTCTTCTACTGTGGGAGCAGAACCCAAACGTTGGTGCTCCACTCACTATGCTGCTGGGCAGCCGAGAGCAGGCTCTGGAGATCTTGCATTCAAATGCACTTTTAGGTTTGAAAGCTCAGAGAGCACAGATGGTGACTCCGTTGCAAAGCTGACTGTGTGCTGAAGATTCCCAGCCCCAGCTTTCCCTCCTGGCTCTTCGGCTGGGAGAACAGAGTCCAAAAGTTCGTGCTCTACTCAGTGTGCTGCCGGGCAGCAGACAGCAAGCTCCTGAGAGGTAGCATTCAAATGCAAACTCACGTAGGAAAGTGAGCCCTGAGAGTAAGGATGGACATAGTGTTGCAAAGCTGACTCTGTTCTGAAGATCACTAGCACCACCTTTCCCTCCTGCCTCTTCGGCTGTGAGAACAGAAGCCAAACCTTCTGCATCTACGCCCTGCGTTGCTGGGCAGCAGAGTGCAGGCTTCGAAGAGGTTTCCTTCAAACTCTTTCAGGTATGAAAGTGAGCAGTGAAAGCAATGATGGAGGCACCGTTGCAAAGCTGACTGTGTGCTGAGGAATGCCAGCACCAGCTTTTCATCCTGGCTCTTCTGCTGTGGGAGCAGAGGCCAAAAGTTCATGCTCTACTCAGAGTGCTGCTGGGCAGCAAAGCGCAGGCTTCCGAGAGGTTTCATTGAAACTCTCAGGTATGAAAGTGAGCAGAGACAGCAATGATGGAGGCACCGTTGTAAAGCTGACTGTGTGCTGAAGAATCCCAGCACCAGCTTTCCCTTTTTTCTCTTCTAATGTGGGAGCAGAGGCCAAACGTTCGTGCTCTTCTCACTGTGCTGCTGGGCAGCTGAGAGTGACCTCCAGTTTTTATTCAAATTGTCTTTTAGGCATTAAACCGAGGAGAAACTGCAATGATGGAGGCACCGTTGCAAAGCTGGGTGCTGAAGAGGCCCAGCACCAGCTTTTTTCATTCGTCTTCGGCTGTGGGAACAGAGGGCAAACGTTCGTGCCCTCCTCGCTGTGCTCCTGGGTCCCCTAGAGCAAGCTCCGGAGAGGTACAATTCAAATAGACTTTTACTTATGAAAGTGAGCAGTGAACAGGCATGATGCTGACACCCTTGTAAAGCTGACTGTGTGCTGAAGAGGCCCAGCACGATCTTTCCCTCCTGGCTCTTCTACTGTGGGAGCAGAACCCAAACGTTGGTGCTCCACTCACTATGCTGCTGGGCAGCCGAGAGCAGGCTCTGGAGATCTTGCATTCAAATGCACTTTTAGGTTTGAAAGCTCAGAGAGCACAGATGGTGACTCCGTTGCAAAGCTGACTGTGTGCTGAAGATTCCCAGCCCCAGCTTTCAATCCTTTTCACCCTTGTACACTCTCAGGTATGAAAGTGGGCAGTGACAGAAATGATGGAGGCACTGTTGTAAAGCTGACTGTGTGCTGAAGAATCCGAGTGCCAGCTTTCCCTCCTGGCTCTTCTACTGTGGGAGCAGAACCCAAACATTGGGGCTCTACTCACTATGCTGCTGGGCAGCCGAGAGCAGGCTCTGGAGAGCTTGCATTCAAATGCACTTTTAGGTTTGAAAGCTAGGAGAGACAGCACAGATGGTGACTCCGTTGCAAAGCTGACTGTGTGCTGAAGATTCCCAGCCCCAGCTTTCCCTCCTGGCTCTTCGGCTGGGAGAACAGAGGCCAAAAGTTCGTCCTCTACTCAGTGGGCTGCTGGGCAGCAGACAGCAAGCTCCTGAGAGGTAGCATTCAAATGCAAACTCACGTTGTCTTTGCATTTGAATGCCTAAAAGACAATTTGAATAAAAACTGGAGGTCACTCTCAGCTGCCCAGCAGCACAGTGAGTAGAGCACGAACGTTTGGCCTCTGCTCCCACATTAGAAGAGAAAAAAGGGAAAGCTGGTGCTGGGATTCTTCAGCACACAGTCAGCTTTACAACAGTGCCTCCATCATTGCTGTCACTGCTCACTTTCATACCTGAGAGTTTCAATGAAACCTCTCGGAAGCCTGCACTTTGCTGCCCAGCAGCACTCTGAGTAGAGCATGAACGTTTGGCCTCTGCTCCCACAGCAGAAGAGCCAGGATGAAAAGCTGGTGCTGGCATTCTTCAGCACACAGTCAGCTTTGCAACGGTGCCTCCATCATTGCTTTCACTGCTCACTTTCATACCTGAAAGAGTTTGAATGAAACCTCTTCGAAGCCTGCACTCTGCTGCCCAGCAACGCAGGGCGTAGATGCAGAAGGTTTGGCTTCTGTTCTCACAGCCGAAGAGGCAGGAGGGAAAGGTGGTGCTAGTGATCTTCAGAACAGAGTCAGCTTTGCAACACTGTGTCCATCCTTACTCTCAGGGCTCACTTTCATACCTGAGTTTGCATTTGAATGCTACCTCTCAGGAGCTTGCTGTCTGCTGCCCAGAAGCACACTGAGTAGAGCACGAACTTTTGGCCTCTGTTCTCACAGCCGAAGAGCCAGGAGGGAAAGCTGGGGCTGGGAATCTTCAGCACACAGTCAGCTTTGCAACGGAGTCACCATCTGTGCTCTCTGAGCTTTCAAACCTAAAAGTGCATTTGAATGCAAGATCTCCAGAGCCGCTCTTGGCTGCCCAGCAGCATAGTGAGTGGAGCACCAACGTTTGGGTTCTGCTCCCACAGTAGAAGAGCCAGGAGGGAAAGATCGTGCTGGGCCTCTTCAGCACACAGTCAGCTTTACAAGGGTGTCAGCATCATGCCTGTTCACTGATCACTTTCATACGTAAAAGTCTATTTGAATTGTACCTCTCCGGAGCTTGCTCTAGGGGACCCAGGAGCACAGCGAGGAGGGCACGAACGTTTGCCCTCTGTTCCCACAGCCGAAGACGAATGAAAAAAGCTGGTGCTGGGCCTCTTCAGCACCCAGCTTTGCAACGGTGCCTCCATCATTGCAGTTTCTCCTCGGTTTAATGCCTAAAAGACAATTTGAATAAAAACTGGAGGTCACTCTCAGCTGCCCAGCAGCACAGTGAGTAGAGCACGAACGTTTGGCCTCTGCTCCCACATTAGAAGAGAAAAAGGGGAAAGCTGGTGCTGGGATTCTTCAGCACACAGTCAGCTTTACAACGGTGCCTCCATCATTGCTGTCTCTGCTCACTTTCATACCTGAAAGAGAGTTTGAATGAATCCTCTCGGAAGCCTGCCCTCTGCTGCCCAGCAGCACTCTGAGGAGATCATGAACGTCTGGCCTCTGCTCCCACAGCAGAAGAGCCAGGAGAGAAAGCTGCTTCTGGCAATCTTCAGCACATAGTCAGCTTTGCAACTTTGTCACCAGCAGTGCTGTGGCTCCTCGGTTTCATAGCTAAAAGTTCATTTGAGTCGTACCTCTCCGGATGGTGTCTAAGCTGCCCAGCAGCACAGTGAGTAGAGCACAAACGTTTGGCCTCTGCTCACACAGCCGAAGAGCCAGGAGTGAAAGCTTGTGCTACTAATCTTCAGCACACAGTCAGCTTTGCAAAGGTGCCTCCATTACTGGTGTCACTGCCCACTTTCAACAGGAAAAACCTCTGAATGCATTCGCTCCAGAGCCTGCTCTCGCCTGCGCAGCAGCACTCTGAGTAGAGCATGAACTTTTGGCCTCTGCTCCCACAGCAGAAGAGCCAGGAGGGAAAGCTGGTGCTGGCATTCTTCAGCACACAGTCAGCTTTGCAACGGTGCCTCCATCATTGCTTTCACTGCTCACTTTCATACCTGAAAGAGTTTGAATGAAACCTCTCCGAAGCCTGCACTCTGCTGCCCAGCAACGCAGGGCGTAGATGCAGAAGGTTTGGCTTCTGTTCTCACAGCCGAAGAGGCAGGAGGGAAAGGTGGTGCTAGTGATCTTCAGAACAGAGTCAGCTTTGCAACACTATGTCCATCCTTACTCTCAGGGCTCACTTTCCTACGTGAGTTTGCATTTGAATGCTACCTCTCAGGAGCTTGCTGTCTGCTGCCCAGCAGCACACTGAGTAGAGCACGAACTTTTGGCCTCTGTTCTCCCAGCCGAAGAGCCAGGATTGAAAGCTGGGGCTGGGAATCTTCAGCACACAGTCAGCTTTGCAACGGAGTCACCATCTGTGCCGTCTCTCCTAGCTTTCAAACCTAAAAGTGCATTTGAAAGCAAGCTCTCCAGAGCCTGCTCTCGGCTGCCCAGCAGCATAGTGAGTAGAGCACCAATGTTTGGGTTCTGCTCCCACAGTAGAAGAGCCAGGAGGGAAAGATCGTGCTGGGCCTCTTCAGCACACAGTCAGCTTTACAAGGGTGTCAGCATCATGCCTGTTCACTGCTCACTTTCATAAGTAAAAGTCTATTTGAATTGTACCTCTCCGGAGCTTGCTCTAGGGGACCCAGGAGCACAGCGAGGAGGGCACGAACGTTTGCCCACTGTTCCCACAGCCGAAGACGAATGAAAAAAGCTGGTGCTGGGCCTCTTCAGCACCCAGCTTTGCAACGGTGCCTCCATCATTGCAGTTTCTCCTCGGTTTAATGCCTAAAAGACAATTTGAATAAAAACTGGAGGTCACTCTCAGCTGCCCAGCAGCACAGTGAGTAGAGCACGAACGTTTGGCCTCTGCTCCCACATTAGAAGAGAAAAAAGGGAAAGCTGGTGCTGGGATTCTTCAGCACACAGTCAGCTTTACAACGGTGCCTCCATCATTGCTGTCTCTGCTCACTTTCATACCTGAAAGAGAGTTTGAATGAATCCTCTCGGAAGCCTGCCCTCTGCTGCCCAGCAGCACTCTGAGGAGATCATGAACGTCTGGCCTCTGCTCCCACAGCAGAAGAGCCAGGAGAGAAAGCTGCTTCTGGCAATCTTCAGCACATAGGCAGCTTTGCAACTTTGTCACCAGCAGTGCTGTGGCTCCTCGGTTTCATAGCTAAAAGTTCATTTGAGTCGTACCTCTCCGGATGGTGTCTAAGCTGCCCAGCAGCACAGTGAGTAGAGCACAAACGTTTGGCCTCTGCTCACACAGCCGAAGAGCCAGGAGTGAAAGCTTGTGCTACTAATCTTCAGCACACAGTCAGCTTTGCAAAGGTGCCTCCATTACTGGTGTCACTGCCCACTTTCAACAGGAAAAACCTCTGAATGCATTCGCTCCAGAGCCTGCTCTCGCCTGCGCAGCAGCACTCTGAGTAGAGCATGAACTTTTGGCCTCTGCTCCCACAGCAGAAGAGCCAGGAGGGAAAGCTGGTGCTGGCATTCTTCAGCACACAGTCAGCTTTGCAACGGTGCCTCCATCATTGCTTTCACTGCTCACTTTCATACCTGAAAGAGAGTTTGAATGAAACCTCTCCGAAGCCTGCACTCTGCTGCCCAACGCAGGGCGTACATGCAGAAGGTTTGGCTTCTGTTCTCACAGCCGAAGAGGCAGGAGGGAAAGGTGGTGCTAGTGATCTTCAGAACAGAGTCAGCTTTGCAACACTATGTCCATCCTTACTCTCAGGGCTCACTTTCCTACGTGAGTTTGCATTTGAATGCTACCTCTCAGGAGCTTGCTGTCTGCTGCCCAGCAGCACACTGAGTAGAGCACGAACTTTTGGCCTCTGTTCTCCCAGCCCAAGAGCCAGGAGGGAAAGCTGGGGCTGGGAATCTTCAGCACACAGTCAGCTTTGCAACGGAGTCACCATCTGTGCTGTCTCTCCTAGCTTTCAAACCTAAAAGTGCATTTGAATGCAAGCTCTCCAGAGCCTGCTCTCGGCTGCCCAGCAGCATAGTGAGTAGAGCACCAACGTTTGGGTTCTGCTCCCACAGTAGAAGAGCCAGGAGGGAAAGCTGGCACTCGGATTCTTCAGCACACAGTCAGCTTTACAACAGTGCCTCCATCATTGCTGTCACTGCTCACTTTCATACCTGAGAGTTTCAATGAAACCTCTCGGAAGCCTGCGCTTTGCTGCCCAGCAGCACTCTGAGTAGAGCATGAACTTTTGGCCTCTGCTCCCACAGCAGAAGAGCCAGGATGAAAAGCTGGTGCTGGCATTCTTCAGCACAAAGTCAGCTTTGCAACGGTGCCTCCATCATTGCTTTCACTGCTCACTTTCATACCTGAAAGAGTTTGAATGAAACCTCTTCGAAGCCTGCACTCTGCTGCCCAGCAACGCAGGGCGTAGATGCAGAAGGTTTGGCTTCTGTTCTCACAGCCGAAGAGGCAGGAGGGAAAGGTGGTGCTAGTGATCTTCAGAACAGAGTCAGCTTTGCAACACTATGTCCATCCTTACTCTCAGGGCTCACTTTCCTACGTGAGTTTGCATTTGAATGCTACCTCTCAGGAGCTTGCTGTCTGCTGCCCAGCAGCACACTGAGTAGAGCACGAACTTTTGGCCTCTGTTCTCACAGCCGAAGAGCCGGGATTGAAAGCTGGGGCTGGGACTCTTCAGCACACAGTCAGCTTTGCAACGGAGTCACCATCTGTGCTCTCTGAGCTTTCAAACCTAAAAGTGCATTTGAATGCAAGCTCTCCAGAGCCTGCTCTCGGCTGCCCAGCAGCATAGTGAGTGGAGCACCAACGTTTGGGTTCTGCTCCCACAGTAGAAGAGCCAGGAGGGAAAGATCGTGCTGGGCCTCTTCAGCACACAGTCAGCTTTACAAGGGTGTCAGCATCATGCCTGTTCACTGCTCACTTTCATAAGTAAAAGTCTATTTGAATTGTACCTCTCCGGAGCTTGCTCTAGGGGACCCAGGAGCACAGCGAGGAGGGCACGAACGTTTGCCCTCTGTTCCCACAGCCGAAGACGAATGAAAAAAGCTGGTGCTGGGCCTCTTCAGCACCCAGCTTTGCAACGGTGCCTCCATCATTGCAGTTTCTCCTCGGTTTAATGCCTAAAAGACAATTTGAATAAAAACTGGAGGTCACTCTCAGCTGCCCAGCAGCACAGTGAGTAGAGCACGAACGTTTGGCCTCTGCTCCCACATTAGAAGAGAAAAAAGGGAAAGCTGGTGCTGGGATTCTTCAGCACACAGTCAGCTTTACAACGGTGCCTCCATCATTGCTGTCTCTGCTCACTTTCATACCTGAAAGAGAGTTTGAATGAATCCTCTCGGAAGCCTGCCCTCTGCTGCCCAGCAGCACTCTGAGGAGATCATGAACGTCTGGCCTCTGCTCCCACAGCAGAAGAGCCAGGAGAGAAAGCTGCTTCTGGCAATCTTCAGCACATAGGCAGCTTTGCAACTTTGTCACCAGCAGTGCTGTGGCTCCTCGGTTTCATAGCTAAAAGTTCATTTGAGTCGTACCTCTCCGGATGGTGTCTAAGCTGCCCAGCAGCACAGTGAGTAGAGCACAAACGTTTGGCCTCTGCTCACACAGCCGAAGAGCCAGGAGTGAAAGCTTGTGCTACTAATCTTCAGCACACAGTCAGCTTTGCAAAGGTGCCTCCATTACTGGTGTCACTGCCCACTTTCAACAGGAAAAACCTCTGAATGCATTCGCTCCAGA
This sequence comes from Pezoporus occidentalis, assembly GCF_034315485.1. Lineage (NCBI taxonomy): Eukaryota > Metazoa > Chordata > Aves > Psittaciformes > Psittacidae > Pezoporus > Pezoporus occidentalis. Next base: position 29,196 of record NW_026916179.1, read on the forward strand.
GCCTGCTCTCGCCTGCGCAGCAGCACTCTGAGTAGAGCATGAACTTTTGGCCTCTGCTCCCACAGCAGAAGAGCCAGGAGGGAAAGCTGGTGCTGGCATTCTTCAGCACACAGTCAGCTTTGCAACGGTGCCTCCATCATTGCTTTCACTGCTCACTTTCATACCTGAAAGAGAGTTTGAATGAAACCTCTCCGAAGCCTGCACTCTGCTGCCCAGCAACGCAGGGCGTAGATGCAGAAGGTTTGGCTTCTGTTCTCACAGCCGAAGAGGCAGGAGGGAAAGGTGGTGCTAGTGATCTTCAGAACAGAGTCAGCTTTGCAACACTATGTCCATCCTTACTCTCAGGGCTCACTTTCCTACGTGAGTTTGCATTTGAATGCTACCTCTCAGGAGCTTGCTGTCTGCTGCCCAGCAGCACACTGAGTAGAGCATGAACTTTTGGCCTCTGTTCTCCCAGCCGAAGAGCCAGGAGGGAAAGCTGGGGCTGGGAATCTTCAGCACACAGTCAGCTTTGCAACGGAGTCACCATCTGTGCTGTCTCTCCTAGCTTTCAAACCTAAAAGTGCATTTGAATGCAAGCTCTCCAGAGCCTGCTCTCGGCTGCCCAGCAGCATAGTGAGTAGAGCACCAACGTTTGGGTTCTGCTCCCACAGTAGAAGAGCCAGGAGGGAAAGCTGGCACTCGGATTCTTCAGCACACAGTCAGCTTTACAACAGTGCCTCCATCATTGCTGTCACTGCTCACTTTCATACCTGAGAGTTTCAATGAAACCTCTCGGAAGCCTGCGCTTTGCTGCCCAGCAGCACTCTGAGTAGAGCATGAACTTTTGGCCTCTGCTCCCACAGCAGAAGAGCCAGGATGAAAAGCTGGTGCTGGCATTCTTCAGCACAAAGTCAGCTTTGCAACGGTGCCTCCATCATTGCTTTCACTGCTCACTTTCATACCTGAAAGAGTTTGAATGAAACCTCTTCGAAGCCTGCACTCTGCTGCCCAGCAACGCAGGGCGTAGATGCAGAAGGTTTGGCTTCTGTTCTCACAGCCGAAGAGGCAGGAGGGAAAGGTGGTGCTAGTGATCTTCAGAACAGAGTCAGCTTTGCAACACTATGTCCATCCTTACTCTCAGGGCTCACTTTCCTACGTGAGTTTGCATTTGAATGCTACCTCTCAGGAGCTTGCTGTCTGCTGCCCAGCAGCACACTGAGTAGAGCACGAACTTTTGGCCTCTGTTCTCACAGCCGAAGAGCCGGGATTGAAAGCTGGGGCTGGGAATCTTCAGCACACAGTCAGCTTTGCAACGGAGTCACCATCTGTGCTCTCTGAGCTTTCAAACCTAAAAGTGCATTTGAATGCAAGCTCTCCAGAGCCTGCTCTCGGCTGCCCAGCAGCATAGTGAGTGGAGCACCAACGTTTGGGTTCTGCTCCCACAGTAGAAGAGCCAGGAGGGAAAGATCGTGCTGGGCCTCTTCAGCACACAGTCAGCTTTACAAGGGTGTCAGCATCATGCCTGTTCACTGCTCACTTTCATAAGTAAAAGTCTATTTGAATTGTACCTCTCCGGAGCTTGCTCTAGGGGACCCAGGAGCACAGCGAGGAGGGCACGAACGTTTGCCCTCTGTTCCCACAGCCGAAGACGAATGAAAAAAGCTGGTGCTGGGCCTCTTCAGCACCCAGCTTTGCAACGGTGCCTCCATCATTGCAGTTTCTCCTCGGTTTAATGCCTAAAAGACAATTTGAATAAAAACTGGAGGTCACTCTCAGCTGCCCAGCAGCACAGTGAGTAGAGCACGAACGTTTGGCCTCTGCTCCCACATTAGAAGAGAAAAAAGGGAAAGCTGGTGCTGGGATTCTTCAGCACACAGTCAGCTTTACAACGGTGCCTCCATCATTGCTGTCTCTGCTCACTTTCATACCTGAAAGAGAGTTTGAATGAATCCTCTCGGAAGCCTGCCCTCTGCTGCCCAGCAGCACTCTGAGGAGATCATGAACGTCTGGCCTCTGCTCCCACAGCAGAAGAGCCAGGAGAGAAAGCTGCTTCTGGCAATCTTCAGCACATAGTCAGCTTTGCAACTTTGTCACCAGCAGTGCTGTGGCTCCTCGGTTTCATAGCTAAAAGTTCATTTGAGTCGTACCTCTCCGGATGGTGTCTAAGCTGCCCAGCAGCACAGTGAGTAGAGCACAAACGTTTGGCCTCTGCTCACACAGCCGAAGAGCCAGGAGTGAAAGCTTGTGCTACTAATCTTCAGCACACAGTCAGCTTTGCAAAGGTGCCTCCATTACTGGTGTCACTGCCCACTTTCAACAGGAAAAACCTCTGAATGCATTCGCTCCAGAGCCTGCTCTCGCCTGCGCAGCAGCACTCTGAGTAGAGCATGAACTTTTGGCCTCTGCTCCCACAGCAGAAGAGCCAGGAGGGAAAGCTGGTGCTGGCATTCTTCAGCACACAGTCAGCTTTGCAACGGTGCCTCCATCATTGCTTTCACTGCTCACTTTCATACCTGAAAGAGAGTTTGAATGAAACCTCTCCGAAGCCTGCACTCTGCTGCCCAGCAACGCAGGGCGTAGATGCAGAAGGTTTGGCTTCTGTTCTCACAGCCGAAGAGGCAGGAGGGAAAGGTGGTGCTAGTGATCTTCAGAACAGAGTCAGCTTTGCAACACTATGTCCATCCTTACTCTCAGGGCTCACTTTCCTACGTGAGTTTGCATTTGAATGCTACCTCTCAGGAGCTTGCTGTCTGCTGCCCAGCAGCACACTGAGTAGAGCACGAACTTTTGGCCTCTGTTCTCCCAGCCGAAGAGCCAGGAGGGAAAGCTGGGGCTGGGAATCTTCAGCACACAGTCAGCTTTGCAACGGAGTCACCATCTGTGCTGTCTCTCCTAGCTTTCAAACCTAAAAGTGCATTTGAATGCAAGCTCTCCAGAGCCTGCTCTCGGCTGCCCAGCAGCATAGTGAGTAGAGCACCAATGTTTGGGTTCTGCTCCCACAGTAGAAGAGCCAGGAGGGAAAGCTGGCACTCGGATTCTTCAGCACACAGTCAGCTTTACAACAGTGCCTCCATCATTGCTGTCACTGCTCACTTTCATACCTGAGAGTTTCAATGAAACCTCTCGGAAGCCTGCGCTTTGCTGCCCAGCAGCACTCTGAGTAGAGCATGAACTTTTGGCCTCTGCTCCCACAGCAGAAGAGCCAGGATGAAAAGCTGGTGCTGGCATTCTTCAGCACACAGTCAGCTTTGCAACGGTGCCTCCATCATTGCTTTCACTGCTCACTTTCATACCTGAAAGAGTTTGAATGAAACCTCTTCGAAGCCTGCACTCTGCTGCCCAGCAACGCAGGGCGTAGATGCAGAAGGTTTGGCTTCTGTTCTCACAGCCGAAGAGGCAGGAGGGAAAGGTGGTGCTAGTGATCTTCAGAACAGAGTCAGCTTTGCAACACTATGTCCATCCTTACTCTCAGGGCTCACTTTCCTACGTGAGTTTGCATTTGAATGCTACCTCTCAGGAGCTTGCTGTCTGCTGCCCAGCAGCACACTGAGTAGAGCACGAACTTTTGGCCTCTGTTCTCACAGCCGAAGAGCCGGGATTGAAAGCTGGGGCTGGGAATCTTCAGCACACAGTCAGCTTTGCAACGGAGTCACCATCTGTGCTCTCTGAGCTTTCAAACCTAAAAGTGCATTTGAATGCAAGATCTCCAGAGCCTGCTCTCGGCTGCCCAGCAGCATAGTGAGTGGAGCACCAACGTTTGGGTTCTGCTCCCACAGTAGAAGAGCCAGGAGGGAAAGATCGTGCTGGGCCTCTTCAGCACACAGTCAGCTTTACAAGGGTGTCAGCATCATGCCTGTTCACTGCTCACTTTCATAAGTAAAAGTCTATTTGAATTGTACCTCTCCGGAGCTTGCTCTAGGGGACCCAGGAGCACAGCGAGGAGGGCACGAACGTTTGCCCTCTGTTCCCACAGCCGAAGACGAATGAAAAAAGCTGGTGCTGGGCCTCTTCAGCACCCAGCTTTGCAACGGTGCCTCCATCATTGCAGTTTCTCCTCGGTTTAATGCCTAAAAGACAATTTGAATAAAAACTGGAGGTCACTCTCAGCTGCCCAGCAGCACAGTGAGTAGAGCACGAACGTTTGGCCTCTGCTCCCACATTAGAAGAGAAAAAAGGGAAAGCTGGTGCTGGGATTCTTCAGCACACAGTCAGCTTTACAACGGTGCCTCCATCATTGCTGTCTCTGCTCACTTTCATACCTGAAAGAGAGTTTGAATGAATCCTCTCGGAAGCCTGCCCTCTGCTGCCCAGCAGCACTCTGAGGAGATCATGAACGTCTGGCCTCTGCTCCCACAGCAGAAGAGCCAGGAGAGAAAGCTGCTTCTGGCAATCTTCAGCACATAGTCAGCTTTGCAACTTTGTCACCAGCAGTGCTGTGGCTCCTCGGTTTCATAGCTAAAAGTTCATTTGAGTCGTACCTCTCCGGATGGTGTCTAAGCTGCCCAGCAGCACAGTGAGTAGAGCACAAACGTTTGGCCTCTGCTCACACAGCCGAAGAGCCAGGAGTGAAAGCTTGTGCTACTAATCTTCAGCACACAGTCAGCTTTGCAAAGGTGCCTCCATTACTGGTGTCACTGCCCACTTTCAACAGGAAAAACCTCTGAATGCATTCGCTCCAGAGCCTGCTCTCGCCTGCGCAGCAGCACAGTGAGTAGAGCATGAACTTTTGGCCTCTGCTCCCACAGCAGAAGAGCCAGGAGGGAAAGCTGGTGCTGGCATTCTTCAGCACACAGTCAGCTTTGCAACGGTGCCTCCATCATTGCTTTCACTGCTCACTTTCATACCTGAAAGAGAGTTTGAATGAAACCTCTCCGAAGCCTGCACTCTGCTGCCCAGCAACGCAGGGCGTAGATGCAGAAGGTTTGGCTTCTGTTCTCACAGCCGAAGAGGCAGGAGGGAAAGGTGGTGCTAGTGATCTTCAGAACAGAGTCAGCTTTGCAACACTATGTCCATCCTTACTCTCAGGGCTCACTTTCCTACGTGAGTTTGCATTTGAATGCTACCTCTCAGGAGCTTGCTGTCTGCTGCCCAGCAGCACACTGAGTAGAGCACGAACTTTTGGCCTCTGTTCTCCCAGCCGAAGAGCCAGGAGGGAAAGCTGGGGCTGGGAATCTTCAGCACACAGTCAGCTTTGCAACGGAGTCACCATCTGTGCTGTCTCTCCTAGCTTTCAAACCTAAAAGTGCATTTGAATGCAAGCTCTCCAGAGCCTGCTCTCGGCTGCCCAGCAGCATAGTGAGTAGAGCACCAATGTTTGGGTTCTGCTCCCACAGTAGAAGAGCCAGGAGGGAAAGCTGGCACTCGGATTCTTCAGCACACAGTCAGCTTTACAACAGTGCCTCCATCATTGCTGTCACTGCTCACTTTCATACCTGAGAGTTTCAATGAAACCTCTCGGAAGCCTGCGCTTTGCTGCCCAGCAGCACTCTGAGTAGAGCATGAACTTTTGGCCTCTGCTCCCACAGCAGAAGAGCCAGGATGAAAAGCTGGTGCTGGCATTCTTCAGCACAAAGTCAGCTTTGCAACGGTGCCTCCATCATTGCTTTCACTGCTCACTTTCATACCTGAAAGAGTTTGAATGAAACCTCTTCGAAGCCTGCACTCTGCTGCCCAGCAACGCAGGGCGTAGATGCAGAAGGTTTGGCTTCTGTTCTCACAGCCGAAGAGGCAGGAGGGAAAGGTGGTGCTAGTGATCTTCAGAACAGAGTCAGCTTTGCAACACTATGTCCATCCTTACTCTCAGGGCTCACTTTCCTACGTGAGTTTGCATTTGAATGCTACCTCTCAGGAGCTTGCTGTCTGCTGCCCAGCAGCACACTGAGTAGAGCACGAACTTTTGGCCTCTGTTCTCACAGCCGAAGAGCCGGGATTGAAAGCTGGGGCTGGGAATCTTCAGCACACAGTCAGCTTTGCAACGGAGTCACCATCTGTGCTCTCTGAGCTTTCAAACCTAAAAGTGCATTTGAATGCAAGCTCTCCAGAGCCTGCTCTCGGCTGCCCAGCAGCATAGTGAGTGGAGCACCAACGTTTGGGTTCTGCTCCCACAGTAGAAGAGCCAGGAGGGAAAGATCGTGCTGGGCCTCTTCAGCACACAGTCAGCTTTACAAGGGTGTCAGCATCATGCCTGTTCACTGCTCACTTTCATAAGTAAAAGTCTATTTGAATTGTACCTCTCCGGAGCTTGCTCTAGGGGACCCAGGAGCACAGCGAGGAGGGCACGAACGTTTGCCCTCTGTTCCCACAGCCGAAGACGAATGAAAAAAGCTGGTGCTGGGCCTCTTCAGCACCCAGCTTTGCAACGGTGCCTCCATCATTGCAGTTTCTCCTCGGTTTAATGCCTAAAAGACAATTTGAATAAAAACTGGAGGTCACTCTCAGCTGCCCAGCAGCACAGTGAGTAGAGCACGAACGTTTGGCCTCTGCTCCCACATTAGAAGAGAAAAAAGGGAAAGCTGGTGCTGGGATTCTTCAGCACACAGTCAGCTTTACAACGGTGCCTCCATCATTGCTGTCTCTGCTCACTTTCATACCTGAAAGAGAGTTTGAATGAATCCTCTCGGAAGCCTGCCCTCTGCTGCCCAGCAGCACTCTGAGGAGATCATGAACGTCTGGCCTCTGCTCCCACAGCAGAAGAGCCAGGAGAGAAAGCTGCTTCTGGCAATCTTCAGCACATAGTCAGCTTTGCAACTTTGTCACCAGCAGTGCTGTGGCTCCTCGGTTTCATAGCTAAAAGTTCATTTGAGTCGTACCTCTCCGGATGGTGTCTAAGCTGCCCAGCAGCACAGTGAGTAGAGCACAAACGTTTGGCCTCTGCTCACACAGCCGAAGAGCCAGGAGTGAAAGCTTGTGCTACTAATCTTCAGCACACAGTCAGCTTTGCAAAGGTGCCTCCATTACTGGTGTCACTGCCCACTTTCAACAGGAAAAACCTCTGAATGCATTCGCTCCAGAGCCTGCTCTCGCCTGCGCAGCAGCACAGTGAGTAGAGCATGAACTTTTGGCCTCTGCTCCCACAGCAGAAGAGCCAGGAGGGAAAGCTGGTGCTGGCATTCTTCAGCACACAGTCAGCTTTGCAACGGTGCCTCCATCATTGCTTTCACTGCTCACTTTCATACCTGAAAGAGAGTTTGAATGAAACCTCTCCGAAGCCTGCACTCTGCTGCCCAGCAACGCAGGGCGTAGATGCAGAAGGTTTGGCTTCTGTTCTCACAGCCGAAGAGGCAGGAGGGAAAGGTGGTGCTAGTGATCTTCAGAACAGAGTCAGCTTTGCAACACTATGTCCATCCTTACTCTCAGGGCTCACTTTCCTACGTGAGTTTGCATTTGAATGCTACCTCTCAGGAGCTTGCTGTCTGCTGCCCAGCAGCACACTGAGTAGAGCACGAACTTTTGGCCTCTGTTCTCCCAGCCGAAGAGCCAGGAGGGAAAGCTGGGGCTGGGAATCTTCAGCACACAGTCAGCTTTGCAACGGAGTCAGCATCTGTGCTGTCTCTCCTAGCTTTCAAACCTAAAAGTGCATTTGAATGCAAGCTCTCCAGAGCCTGCTCTCGGCTGCCCAGCAGCATAGTGAGTAGAGCCCCAATGTTTGGGTTCTGCTCCCACAGTAGAAGAGCCAGGAGGGAAAGCTGGCACTCGGATTCTTCAGCACACAGTCAGCTTTACAACAGTGCCTCCATCATTGCTGTCACTGCTCACTTTCATACCTGAGAGTTTCAATGAAACCTCTCGGAAGCCTGCACTTTGCTGCCCAGCAGCACTCTGAGTAGAGCATGAACTTTTGGCCTCTGCTCCCACAGCAGAAGAGCCAGGATGAAAAGCTGGTGCTGGCATTCTTCAGCACAAAGTCAGCTTTGCAACGGTGCCTCCATCATTGCTTTCACTGCTCACTTTCATACCTGAAAGAGTTTGAATGAAACCTCTTCGAAGCCTGCACTCTGCTGCCCAGCAACGCAGGGCGTAGATGCAGAAGGTTTGGCTTCTGTTCTCACAGCCGAAGAGGCAGGAGGGAAAGGTGGTGCTAGTGATCTTCAGAACAGAGTCAGCTTTGCAACACTATGTCCATCCTTACTCTCAGGGCTCACTTTCCTACGTGAGTTTGCATTTGAATGCTACCTCTCAGGAGCTTGCTGTCTGCTGCCCAGCAGCACACTGAGTAGAGCACGAACTTTTGGCCTCTGTTCTCACAGCCGAAGAGCCGGGATTGAAAGCTGGGGCTGGGAATCTTCAGCACACAGTCAGCTTTGCAACGGAGTCACCATCTGTGCTCTCTGAGCTTTCAAACCTAAAAGTGCATTTGAATGCAAGCTCTCCAGAGCCTGCTCTCGGCTGCCCAGCAGCATAGTGAGTGGAGCACCAACGTTTGGGTTCTGCTCCCACAGTAGAAGAGCCAGGAGGGAAAGATCGTGCTGGGCCTCTTCAGCACACAGTCAGCTTTACAAGGGTGTCAGCATCATGCCTGTTCACTGCTCACTTTCATAAGTAAAAGTCTATTTGAATTGTACCTCTCCGGAGCTTGCTCTAGGGGACCCAGGAGCACAGCGAGGAGGGCACGAACGTTTGCCCTCTGTTCCCACAGCCGAAGACGAATGAAAAAAGCTGGTGCTGGGCCTCTTCAGCACCCAGCTTTGCAACGGTGCCTCCATCATTGCAGTTTCTCCTCGGTTTAATGCCTAAAAGACAATTTGAATAAAAACTGGAGGTCACTCTCAGCTGCCCAGCAGCACAGTGAGTAGAGCACGAACGTTTGGCCTCTGCTCCCACATTAGAAGAGAAAAAAGGGAAAGCTGGTGCTGGGATTCTTCAGCACACAGTCAGCTTTACAACGGTGCCTCCATCATTGCTGTCTCTGCTCACTTTCATACCTGAAAGAGAGTTTGAATGAATCCTCTCGGAAGCCTGCCCTCTGCTGCCCAGCAGCACTCTGAGGAGATCATGAACGTCTGGCCTCTGCTCCCACAGCAGAAGAGCCAGGAGAGAAAGCTGCTTCTGGCAATCTTCAGCACATAGTCAGCTTTGCAACTTTGTCACCAGCAGTGCTGTGGCTCCTCGGTTTCATAGCTAAAAGTTCATTTGAGTCGTACCTCTCCGGATGGTGTCTAAGCTGCCCAGCAGCACAGTGAGTAGAGCACAAACGTTTGGCCTCTGCTCACACAGCCGAAGAGCCAGGAGTGAAAGCTTGTGCTACTAATCTTCAGCACACAGTCAGCTTTGCAAAGGTGCCTCCATTACTGGTGTCACTGCCCACTTTCAACAGGAAAAACCTCTGAATGCATTCGCTCCAGAGCCTGCTCTCGCCTGCGCAGCAGCACAGTGAGTAGAGCATGAACTTTTGGCCTCTGCTCCCACAGCAGAAGAGCCAGGAGGGAAAGCTGGTGCTGGCATTCTTCAGCACACAGTCAGCTTTGCAACGGTGCCTCCATCATTGCTTTCACTGCTCACTTTCATACCTGAAAGAGAGTTTGAATGAAACCTCTCCGAAGCCTGCACTCTGCTGCCCAGCAACGCAGGGCGTAGATGCAGAAGGTTTGGCTTCTGTTCTCACAGCCGAAGAGGCAGGAGGGAAAGGTGGTGCTAGTGATCTTCAGAACAGAGTCAGCTTTGCAACACTATGTCCATCCTTACTCTCAGGGCTCACTTTCCTACGTGAGTTTGCATTTGAATGCTACCTCTCAGGAGCTTGCTGTCTGCTGCCCAGCAGCACACTGAGTAGAGCACGAACTTTTGGCCTCTGTTCTCCCAGCCGAAGAGCCAGGAGGGAAAGCTGGGGCTGGGAATCTTCAGCACACAGTCAGCTTTGCAACGGAGTCAGCATCTGTGCTGTCTCTCCTAGCTTTCAAACCTAAAAGTGCATTTGAATGCAAGCTCTCCAGAGCCTGCTCTCGGCTGCCCAGCAGCATAGTGAGTAGAGCCCCAATGTTTGGGTTCTGCTCCCACAGTAGAAGAGCCAGGAGGGAAAGCTGGCACTCGGATTCTTCAGCACACAGTCAGCTTTACAACAGTGCCTCCATCATTGCTGTCACTGCTCACTTTCATACCTGAGAGTTTCAATGAAACCTCTCGGAAGCCTGCGCTTTGCTGCCCAGCAGCACTCTGAGTAGAGCATGAACTTTTGGCCTCTGCTCCCACAGCAGAAGAGCCAGGATGAAAAGCTGGTGCTGGCATTCTTCAGCACAAAGTCAGCTTTGCAACGGTGCCTCCATCATTGCTTTCACTGCTCACTTTCATACCTGAAAGAGTTTGAATGAAACCTCTTCGAAGCCTGCACTCTGCTGCCCAGCAACGCAGGGCGTAGATGCAGAAGGTTTGGCTTCTGTTCTCACAGCCGAAGAGGCAGGAGGGAAAGGTGGTGCTAGTGATCTTCAGAACAGAGTCAGCTTTGCAACACTATGTCCATCCTTACTCTCAGGGCTCACTTTCCTACGTGAGTTTGCATTTGAATGCTACCTCTCAGGAGCTTGCTGTCTGCTGCCCAGCAGCACACTGAGTAGAGCACGAACTTTTGGCCTCTGTTCTCACAGCCGAAGAGCCGGGATTGAAAGCTGGGGCTGGGAATCTTCAGCACACAGTCAGCTTTGCAACGGAGTCACCATCTGTGCTCTCTGAGCTTTCAAACCTAAAAGTGCATTTGAATGCAAGCTCTCCAGAGCCTGCTCTCGGCTGCCCAGCAGCATAGTGAGTGGAGCACCAACGTTTGGGTTCTGCTCCCACAGTAGAAGAGCCAGGAGGGAAAGATCGTGCTGGGCCTCTTCAGCACACAGTCAGCTTTACAAGGGTGTCAGCATCATGCCTGTTCACTGCTCACTTTCATAAGTAAAAGTCTATTTGAATTGTACCTCTCCGGAGCTTGCTCTAGGGGACCCAGGAGCACAGCGAGGAGGGCACGAACGTTTGCCCTCTGTTCCCACAGCCGAAGACGAATGAAAAAAGCTGGTGCTGGGCCTCTTCAGCACCCAGCTTTGCAACGGTGCCTCCATCATTGCAGTTTCTCCTCGGTTTAATGCCTAAAAGACAATTTGAATAAAAACTGGAGGTCACTCTCAGCTGCCCAGCAGCACAGTGAGTAGAGCACGAACGTTTGGCCTCTGCTCCCACATTAGAAGAGAAAAAAGGGAAAGCTGGTGCTGGGATTCTTCAGCACACAGTCAGCTTTACAACGGTGCCTCCATCATTGCTGTCTCTGCTCACTTTCATACCTGAAAGAGAGTTTGAATGAATCCTCTCGGAAGCCTGCCCTCTGCTGCCCAGCAGCACTCTGAGGAGATCATGAACGTCTGGCCTCTGCTCCCACAGCAGAAGAGCCAGGAGAGAAAGCTGCTTCTGGCAATCTTCAGCACATAGTCAGCTTTGCAACTTTGTCACCAGCAGTGCTGTGGCTCCTCGGTTTCATAGCTAAAAGTTCATTTGAGTCGTACCTCTCCGGATGGTGTCTAAGCTGCCCAGCAGCACAGTGAGTAGAGCACAAACGTTTGGCCTCTGCTCACACAGCCGAAGAGCCAGGAGTGAAAGCTTGTGCTACTAATCTTCAGCACACAGTCAGCTTTGCAAAGGTGCCTCCATTACTGGTGTCACTGCCCACTTTCAACAGGAAAAACCTCTGAATGCATTCGCTCCAGAGCCTGCTCTCGCCTGCGCAGCAGCACAGTGAGTAGAGCATGAACTTTTGGCCTCTGCTCCCACAGCAGAAGAGCCAGGAGGGAAAGCTGGTGCTGGCATTCTTCAGCACACAGTCAGCTTTGCAACGGTGCCTCCATCATTGCTTTCACTGCTCACTTTCATACCTGAAAGAGAGTTTGAATGAAACCTCTCCGAAGCCTGCACTCTGCTGCCCAGCAACGCAGGGCGTAGATGCAGAAGGTTTGGCTTCTGTTCTCACAGCCGAAGAGGCAGGAGGGAAAGGTGGTGCTAGTGATCTTCAGAACAGAGTCAGCTTTGCAACACTATGTCCATCCTTACTCTCAGGGCTCACTTTCCTACGTGAGTTTGCATTTGAATGCTACCTCTCAGGAGCTTGCTGTCTGCTGCCCAGCAGCACACTGAGTAGAGCACGAACTTTTGGCCTCTGTTCTCCCAGCCGAAGAGCCAGGAGGGAAAGCTGGGGCTGGGAATCTTCAGCACACAGTCAGCTTTGCAACGGAGTCAGCATCTGTGCTGTCTCTCCTAGCTTTCAAACCTAAAAGTGCATTTGAATGCAAGCTCTCCAGAGCCTGCTCTCGGCTGCCCAGCAGCATAGTGAGTAGAGCCCCAATGTTTGGGTTCTGCTCCCACAGTAGAAGAGCCAGGAGGGAAAGCTGGCACTCGGATTCTTCAGCACACAGTCAGCTTTACAACAGTGCCTCCATCATTGCTGTCACTGCTCACTTTCATACCTGAGAGTTTCAATGAAACCTCTCGGAAGCCTGCGCTTTGCTGCCCAGCAGCACTCTGAGTAGAGCATGAACTTTTGGCCTCTGCTCCCACAGCAGAAGAGCCAGGATGAAAAGCTGGTGCTGGCATTCTTCAGCACAAAGTCAGCTTTGCAACGGTGCCTCCATCATTGCTTTCACTGCTCACTTTCATACCTGAAAGAGTTTGAATGAAACCTCTTCGAAGCCTGCACTCTGCTGCCCAGCAACGCAGGGCGTAGATGCAGAAGGTTTGGCTTCTGTTCTCACAGCCGAAGAGGCAGGAGGGAAAGGTGGTGCTAGTGATCTTCAGAACAGAGTCAGCTTTGCAACACTATGTCCATCCTTACTCTCAGGGCTCACTTTCCTACGTGAGTTTGCATTTGAATGCTACCTCTCAGGAGCTTGCTGTCTGCTGCCCAGCAGCACACTGAGTAGAGCACGAACTTTTGGCCTCTGTTCTCACAGCCGAAGAGCCGGGATTGAAAGCTGGGGCTGGGAATCTTCAGCACACAGTCAGCTTTGCAACGGAGTCACCATCTGTGCTCTCTGAGCTTTCAAACCTAAAAGTGCATTTGAATGCAAGCTCTCCAGAGCCTGCTCTCGGCTGCCCAGCAGCATAGTGAGTGGAGCACCAACGTTTGGGTTCTGCTCCCACAGTAGAAGAGCCAGGAGGGAAAGATCGTGCTGGGCCTCTTCAGCACACAGTCAGCTTTACAAGGGTGTCAGCATCATGCCTGTTCACTGCTCACTTTCATAAGTAAAAGTCTATTTGAATTGTACCTCTCCGGAGCTTGCTCTAGGGGACCCAGGAGCACAGCGAGGAGGGCACGAACGTTTGCCCTCTGTTCCCACAGCCGAAGACGAATGAAAAAAGCTGGTGCTGGGCCTCTTCAGCACCCAGCTTTGCAACGGTGCCTCCATCATTGCAGTTTCTCCTCGGTTTAATGCCTAAAAGACAATTTGAATAAAAACTGGAGGTCACTCTCAGCTGCCCAGCAGCACAGTGAGTAGAGCACGAACGTTTGGCCTCTGCTCCCACATTAGAAGAGAAAAAAGGGAAAGCTGGTGCTGGGATTCTTCAGCACACAGTCAGCTTTACAACGGTGCCTCCATCATTGCTGTCTCTGCTCACTTTCATACCTGAAAGAGAGTTTGAATGAATCCTCTCGGAAGCCTGCCCTCTGCTGCCCAGCAGCACTCTGAGGAGATCATGAACGTCTGGCCTCTGCTCCCACAGCAGAAGAGCCAGGAGAGAAAGCTGCTTCTGGCAATCTTCAGCACATAGTCAGCTTTGCAACTTTGTCACCAGCAGTGCTGTGGCTCCTCGGTTTCATAGCTAAAAGTTCATTTGAGTCGTACCTCTCCGGATGGTGTCTAAGCTGCCCAGCAGCACAGTGAGTAGAGCACAAACGTTTGGCCTCTGCTCACACAGCCGAAGAGCCAGGAGTGAAAGCTTGTGCTACTAATCTTCAGCACACAGTCAGCTTTGCAAAGGTGCCTCCATTACTGGTGTCACTGCCCACTTTCAACAGGAAAAACCTCTGAATGCATTCGCTCCAGAGCCTGCTCTCGCCTGCGCAGCAGCACTCTGAGTAGAGCATGAACTTTTGGCCTCTGCTCCCACAGCAGAAGAGCCAGGAGGGAAAGCTGGTGCTGGCATTCTTCAGCACACAGTCAGCTTTGCAACGGTGCCTCCATCATTGCTTTCACTGCTCACTTTCATACCTGAAAGAGAGTTTGAATGAAACCTCTCCAAAGCCTGCACTCTGCTGCCCAGCAACGCAGGGCGTAGATGCAGAAGGTTTGGCTTCTGTTCTCACAGCCGAAGAGGCAGGAGGGAAAGGTGGTGCTAGTGATCTTCAGAACAGAGTCAGCTTTGCAACACTATGTCCATCCTTACTCTCAGGGCTCACTTTCCTACGTGAGTTTGCATTTGAATGCTACCTCTCAGGAGCTTGCTGTCTGCTGCCCAGCAGCACACTGAGTAGAGCACGAACTTTTGGCCTCTGTTCTCCCAGCCGAAGAGCCGGGATTGAAAGCTGGGGCTGGGAATCTTCAGCACACAGTCAGCTTTGCAACGGAGTCACCATCTGTGCTCTCTCAGCTTTCAAACCTAAAAGTGCATTTGAATGCAAGCTCTCCAGAGCCTGCTCTCGGCTGCCCAGCAGCATAGTGAGTAGAGCACCAATGTTTGGGTTCTGCTCCCACAGTAGAAGAGCCAGGAGGGAAAGCTGGTGCTGGGCCTCTTCAGCACACAGTCACCTTTACAAGGGTGTCAGCATCATGCCTGTTCCTCTCATCATTGCTATTTGAATTGTACCTCTCCGGAGCTGCTCTCACGTTTGCCCATGCAACGGTGCCTCCCTAAAAGACAATTTGAATAATACCTGGAGGTCACTCTATGCTGCCCAGCAGCACAGTGAGTAGAGCACGAACGTTTGGCCTCTGCTCCCACATTAGAAGAGAAAAAGGGAAAGCTGGTGCTGGGATTCTTCAGCACACAGTCAGCTTTACAACGGTGCCTCCATCATTGCTGTCTCTGCTCACTTTCATACCTGAAAGAGAGTTTGAATGAATCCTCTCGGAAGCCTGCCCTCTGCTGCCCAGCAGCACTCTGAGGAGATCATGAACGTCTGGCCTCTGCTCCCACAGCAGAAGAGCCAGGAGAGAAAGCTGTGCTGGCAATCTTCAGCACATAGTCAGCTTTGCAACTTTGTCCCATCCTTGCTCTCAGGGCTCACTTTCATAGTAAAAGTTGCATTTGAATGCTACCTCTCCGGAGCTTGCTGTCTGCTGCCCAGCAGCACAGTGAGTAGAGCACGAACGTTTGGCCTCTGCTCTCACAGCAGAAGAGCCAGGAGGGAAAGCTGGTGCTGGGAATCTTCAGCACACGGTCAGCTTTGCAACGGTGTCACCATTACTGTCAGTGGCTCCACTTTCAAACCTAAAAACATTTGAATGCAAGATCTCCAGAGCCTGCTCTCAGCTGCCCAGCAGCACAGTGAGTAGAGCACGAACGTTTGGCCTCTGCTCCCACATTAGAAGAGAAAAAAGGGAAAGCTGGTGCTGGGATTCTTCAGCACACAGTCAGCTTTACAACGGTGCCTCCATCATTGCTGTCTCTGCTCACTTTCATACCTGAAAGAGAGTTTGAATGAATCCTCTCGGAAGCCTGCCCTCTGCTGCCCAGCAGCACTCTGAGGAGATCATGAACGTCTGGCTTCTGCTCCCACAGCAGAAGAGCCAGGAGAGAAAGCTGCTTCTGGCAATCTTCAGCACATAGTCAGCTTTGCAACTTTGTCTCCAGCAGTGCTGTGGCTCCTCGGTTTCATAGCTAAAAGTTCATTTGAGTCGTACCTCTCCGGATGGTGTCTAAGCTGCCCAGCAGCACAGTGAGTAGAGCACAAACGTTTGGCCTCTGCTCACACAGCCGAAGAGCCAGGAGTGAAAGCTTGTGCTACTAATCTTCAGCACACAGTCAGCTTTGCAAAGGTGCCTCCATTACTGGTGTCACTGCCCACTTTCAACCTAAAACCTCTGAATGCAAGCTCTCCAGAGCCTGCTCTCGGCTGCGCAGCAGCACTCTGAGTAGAGCATGAACTTTTGGCCTCTGCTCCCACAGCAGAAGAGCCGGGAGGGAAAGCTGGTGCTGGCATTCTTCAGCACACAGTCAGCTTTGCAACGGTGCCTCCATCATTGCTTTCACTGCTCACTTTCATACCTGAAAGAGTTTGAATGAAACCTCTTCGAAGCCTGCACTCTGCTGCCCAGCAACGCAGGGCGTAGATGCAGAAGGTTTGGCTTCTGTTCTCCCAGCCGAAGAGGCAGGAGGGAAAGGTGGTGCTAGTGATCTTCAGCACACAGTCAGCTTTGCAACGGAGTCACCATCTGTGCTCTCTGAGCTTTCAAACCTAAAAGTGCATTTGAATGCACCTCTCCAGAGCCTGCTCTCGGCTGCCCAGCAGCATAGTGAGTAGAGCACCAACGTTTGGGTTCTGCTCCCACAGTAGAAGAGCCAGGATTGAAAGCTTGTGCTGGACCTGTTCAGCACACAATCACCTTTACAAGGGTGTCAGCATCATGCCTGCCCCTTCACTGAGCTTTCAAACCTAAAAGTCTATTTGAATTGTACCTCTCCGGAGCTTGCCAGCGAGGAGGGCACTTTCATAAGTAAAAGTCGAACGTTTGCCCACTGTTCCCACAGCCGAAGACGAATGAAAAAGCTGGTGCTGGGCCTCTTCAGCACCCAGCTTTGCAACGGTGCCTCCATCATTGCAGTTTCTCCTCGGTTTAATGCCTAAAAGACAATTTGAATAAAAACTGGAGGTCACTCTCAGCTGCCCAGCAGCACAGTGAGTAGAGCACGAACGTTTGGCCTCTGCTCCCACATTAGAAGAGAAAAAAGGGAAAGCTGGTGCTGGGATTCTTCAGCACACAGTCAGCTTTACAACGGTGCCTCCATCATTGCTGTCTCTGCTCACTTTCATACCTGAAAGAGAGTTTGAATGAATCCTCTCGGAAGCCTGCCCTCTGCTGCCCAGCAGCACTCTGAGGAGATCATGAACTTCTGGCCTCTGCTCCCACAGCAGAAGAGCCAGGAGAGAAAGCTGCTTCTGGCAATCTTCAGCACATAGTCAGCTTTGCAACTTTGTCCCCAGCAGTGCTGTGGCTCCTCGGTTTCATAGCTAAAAGTTCATTTGAGTTGTACCTCTCCGG